>NW_019942945.1:12212-89023 GCF_002910315.2 Salvelinus sp. IW2-2015
GAAGTGAACTTTCTCCGTCACCATACAGATCAATCGACGTGCACCAACCACTCATCGATGTCTTCAGTTATATCGTGTGGCTTTATTTCTGACGCGAACCAGAAGTAACCCCCTTGACGCGCCCTGCTACGAAAAACCATGCGGAAAACATTCCACTCCGATCTTTTTGAGTCTTTAAAACACGCTTCTTCTGCTCCGCAGACACACAAAACAAATTTGTTTTAAATATTTTTGTTGGTGTTGATTAAATCTAAATAGGACCAATCTCGTGACTGGAGACGATAAACGAGTCTACTGGTTTCCTATTTTACAACACAAGTTGATTCTCGTTTCCTTTTTCTTCGCCCTTGTGTACCAACTCATTCTCACTTCCTGTGAAAGGGGTCACAAATAGACTCCTAGCGCTTTCAAACGAAAGCTCAGTTTCCGCCATTTCCTCCTTCAATCCCCACCTCCTTCTCGCACGTCCTCGGTTTGTTTTCTGAAAATTCGATTTGGGGCGAGGGCGAATATAATATGGAAAAATCATATTGTGGTTGGTGGTTAGCTGAGACTGTCTCGCATTCCCATTGGCTGACCGTCTCATTTCACTTAGTTGAGACAATTGAGACAGACGCAAAATGTAAAACGGTGAAGAAACATTTAAAGTCCGAGCAGTAGAGAACTGGAAAATGACACGCTTCAATATTTGGGAATATCAGTACTTTTCATCATCGGTAAGTAGGCTATTCCTATAGAAGGTGGACTTCGTATTGGTGTTTGTTACTGCTGTAATATACAGGCAGTATTATTCATAATGTTTTAGCCTATGATTATTAATGGTACCTTAATTCAAATCAAAATCAAATCAATTTATTGGTCACATACAAATATTTAGCAGATGTTATTGCGGGTGTAGCGAAATGCTGGTGTTCCTAGCTCTGACAGCGCAGTTAGTATCTAACAATTCATAACAATACACAAATCCAAAAGTAAAATAATGGAATTAAGAAATATATAAATATTAGGATGAGCAATGTCAGTGGCATTGACTAAATACAGTAGAATAAAATACAGTATATACATATAAGATGAGTAAAGCAGTATGTAAACATTATTAAAGTGACTAGTGTTCCATTATTTAAAGTGGCCAGTGATTCCATGTCTATAATATAGGGTAGCAGCCTCTTATGGTGCAGGGTTGAGGAGCAGGTGGTACCCTGCTAGTGATGACAATTTAAAGCTGATGCTGATAGAAGCTGTTTTCAGTCCTCGGGCCCACTTGATGAACTGTACTGACCTAGCCTTTTTGATGACAGCGGGGTAACCCGGCCGTGCGGGTGGTTGATGTCTTTGATGATCTTTTTAGCCTTCCTGTGACATCGGGTGCTGTAGGTGTTCCTGGAGGCAGGCATTGTGCCCCTGTGATGCGTTGGCAGACCGTACCACCTCTGGAGAGCCTTGCGATACGTAGGTGTCCGCGACGTGGCTGGTTTTCCCTTTGTAATCCGTTATTGTCTGTAGACCCTGCCACATACGTCCCGTTTCTTGTCATTTAACATTCAAACATGGTGTCAAGTCGGATAACTAACCATGATTTCCGCAAATTAGAGCGTTATGTTTTTGGTTGTCACTAGCTTTTCGGCTTTGTCACTAGGCTAAGGGAAAAGGCAGCTAGCTACATGTGACTATGGTTCTTTAAGAGATGAACTGATCAGAGATAAAATAGTGCTTGGCATAACTGATGAGGACACGCGCAGACGTTTCTGAGAGAACTTGACCTAACACGGAACCCAAACCGGCTGGCGCAAAGCGATCGTGCATAAAGTATTTTGTCCAAACGAGTCCACAACACGCAGGTTAAAATATCAAAACAAACTCTGAACCAATTACAATAATTTTGGGACAGGTCAAACAGCATTAAACATTTAAGGCAATTTAGCTAGTTAGCTTGCACTTGCTAGCTAATTTGTCCTATTTAGCTAGCTTGCTGTTGCTAGTTAATTTGTCCTGTGATATAACATTGTTAACCTGAAATGCACGAGGTCCTCTACTCCCACAATAATCCACCAATAAAACGGTCAACTGAATAGTTCTAGTCATCTCTCCTCATTCCAGGCTTTTTCATCTCTGGACTTTATATTGCGATTGGCAACTTTCATAAATTAGGTGCATTTACTGCCACTGACCTGCTTGTCTTTCAGTCACCCACGTGGGTATAAACCAATGAGGAAATGGCACGTGGGTACCTGCTTCTATAAACCAATGAGGAGATGGGAGAGCAGGACTTGCAGCGCAATCTGCGTCAGAAATAGAACTGATTTCATTTTAGCCCTTGCAACGCTGAACTCATTGGCGCGCAATAATTGAATAACATTGATTTCTAAATTTATTTTTGCAATGCTCGCAGAGGCGACGCGAACAGTTTAGGTCAGCCTGTAACAGTCACCATGTCCGTATAAGCGTCAATGTTATTCTCAGACGCTACCAGGAACCAACCCAACGCCAGAACATATTCCCAGTCCATGTGATCAAAATAATCTTGAAGCATGGATAAGACAGTGTTGAATAGACCTTAGCACTAGTACTTCCTGTTTGAGTTTCTGCCTATAGGAAGGGAGGAGAAAAAATTAAGTCGTGATCTGATTTGTCAAAGCGAGGGCAGGGAGGGTCTGTAGACATCGCGAAAAAGGGAGTAGCTAGTGTCCCATAAACGAGTCCTACAAGGCAAGGTGTGATAGAACTTCGATAGTATTTTCCTCAAATTTGCTTTGCTAAAATCCCCAGCTACAATAAATGCGGCCTCAGGATAATGTGGTTTCCATTTTGTAAAAAAGTCCAGTGTAGTTCCTTGAGCTGTCTCTTTTTCTTTAGTTTTGTATGCGCTATTTAGCCTACACAAAAGGCTTAGGCTATTAATTACATTGTACAAGTCTATTAGGGACGTATTTATCAGTAACGATTCTACCAATAAAACTCCTAAAAAAACACATCCCTATAGAACAATCCTTAAATAGCTTTTAAGGCATAGAAAACCGTAAATTACTTGTTAACGGAAATACATTTATTCCATGACAGAATTAAAAAGCAATTTTGGACTGACCAATGTAGATATTTTCAATAACATGTGACTTAAAAAGGTACATATCATGACATTTAATTTGAAATCTTGTGAAAATCAGAGTAACCTTGAGGGAATCATATTTATGTCTGAAAGGGATATTATACAATAAGTAAAATATACAAACCTTGCAGAGAGCATATCCAACTGAAAATCTTATTAAAAAAATATAACTATTGGAAACAAGACTTAAAAAGAACTGATGTTGGTACATGATTGAGGGAATGCGGCGCATAACTAACAAAATGAGTTAACGAAAATGTAGGCTACGCTTACAGTATAAATCAAAGTATATCATTTATTAACAGAGACAAATTCACTAATTCTACAGCATAATGGTAGAAACATATCCTAAGTGTAAACTAACAGTGACTCAATAATACTTTTAAGCAGTTTTGATCTGTTTAGATTTTGGTGCTTAGAGTTGTGAAAATGTACCACATACTGTGAAAATTTCACCAAAGTGATAAAAAAAACTGAATGTGCTCACCACACTTTTGTTACTAGTGAGAGTTGTCCTCCTACCCAGAGGACCAATATTAATGACATGAATCTGTGTTAAATCATTGTATTTTTATACCCAGCTCTAGTACCACTTCCTCAAGTCAAAAAATCCCTGAAGGTGATTTTCTGGACAGTTCATCAGAGAAGGGGAGCTGTTCAGTGGTGTTGTCTGTGGAGAACCGGAGAGACATGACCCTGTCCTGGTACAGAGGAGAGAAGAGACTCAACCAGACAGCAGCCTGACCTCTCCACAACCTGTCTTTCCCTCTGAGATAAGCTACAGGACAAAGATACTACAGCTGTGTGGCGCCAACCCAGTCAGCAACCAGACAACCAAACTCAACATTGAAACGCTCTGCCTTCAGTATGTAGGTATGTCATTAATGGTAATGTGCAACATTTTCTTTGTTATTGGACTGGTTAATTAGTTTACTTGGATCCCCATTCACTGCTATTCTTCCAGCGCTGGGGTTAGACACCATATAAAACAATAATATTTATCTACAGGAACAGCCCACACAAACAGCATTCGTTAACTTTTTTTTTCCTGACTAAATTAAGCCAAAAAGTAGAATGATTTACCACACTATTAAATTAGATTATGAGAAGAAACAGGGTAAAGTGTACATATTGTTTTGGGACTCATCAGTTGTTTCCTGTTTTTATTTTGACAGTCGGTCCTATTCTAATCACAGTCATGTCATATTCCTGTAAATGGCCACTGTTATGTGTATACTGCATTTGGAAAAAAGAAGATATTAAAGGTAAGTGACATATATCTTGAGTAGCCTAAAGACAAAGTACTCCTGTCATGGTTGATACTGTATGTATGTTGTTGTATGGTATGAGCAGTGTTGAAATAGGCAATTGTTTTTGTGCTCACTGTACAGGGTGCTGTGTATCCACTTCAGGAGTCCAGAGAGGAGGGCTCTGTGTGTAGCCTACTCTGTCAGACCCTGCATTTCACCTTCTTCCCCATTAAAAAAGAAATCATAGACTGCATCCCTGCCACTGTAAAAACAGAATGCACATTTTGACATGAACAAAGGATGTGTTTTATGCAGCAAATAATCACTCCTCTTCTCTGTACCAACTTCTGTCTACAATTGTATTACTAAAGGAGTATTTTAATACTTAAACAAAGAGTCTGTGTTTCCTTTCCATTACTAATGTATGTTTGGTAATTATATAGACCTGATCATTTGCTGAAGAATTGACCAACAGTTGAATAAATATTGTAACATTTGTTTGTAAGATAGCCTTAAAGGGCAATTCCCCACTTTTCAACCTCATATTCATTATTTCCAGTAGCAAACCAGTGTCTACAGCACTTTCTGTGACATCACGGTGCTCCTCACTTCACTGCGATTCTTATGTTTGAAAATCACTGTTTAACTTTTTTTAATATATATTTTTTACCCCATTTTTTCTCCCAATTTTGGGTATCCAATTGGTAGTTAGTCTTGTTTTTATGGCTTCAATTCCCTTACGGACTCGGAGAGGCGTGCATCCTCAGAAACACACCCAACCAAGCTGCACTGCTTCTTGAAACAATGCCCACTAAACCCAGAAGCCAGCCTGTGTCAGAGGAAACAGCATACACCTGTGATGATAGTGTCAGTGTCCACTGCACCCGTCCCGCTACACGAGTGAGTGGATGTAATTGCCCTTAAGCTTTTGGTATTACTGTATTACAAAATCATATTGAACTGTGTTTGGTTGACAACCAGCAAATATCAACATTTAAAAGATACTGTATGTATCTAATGGTTGGATAGTTCATCTGAGCCACTGGTTTAATCCTATTATAACTTCCATTTTTTGTTTATTGGAGACGTAAATCCAACATATCACTGTTGTAACTTGTCGACAAGTTAATAGGCTATTTACTGTATTACAAAAGTGATATTGAGTTGTGTTTGGTTGCCAATGCAACCAAATATCAAAATTTGAAGGAGATGCATTTTTGTGTCACTGACTTAGTCTGGCTTTAATCCAGTTCTCTTCAAATTAAATATTGATATTATCCAGAGTGGTGCAGTGGTCTAAGACAGTGCAAGAGGGGTCACTGCAGTACCTGGTAAAATCCAGGCTGCCTCACATCTGGCAGTGATTGGAGTCCCATAGGGCGGACACAGTTTGGCAGCGTCGTTGGGGTAGGCCATCATTTTAAATAAGAATTTGTTCTTAACTGACTTCCCTAGTTAAATAAAGGTCATGTTTTTTTTAAATATGTCAGATCACATCTCCATCCCAACCAAAAATCGAAGTTAAAGAATAGCATTAAATCAATCTTATTTGAAGTGCATTTAATTTTTGATTGGTTTTGATAGTCCTATTCCTTAACTTATGTGAATCCAACAAATAAATGATTCATTTGTAGACAAACTGGAATTAAAGCCAAACTAAGTCAGTGGCACAGATGAAACTATCCAAGCAGAAGATACATCTCCTTCAAATGATATTTGGTTGCGTTGACAACCAAACGTAATTCAATATCCAGTTGTTTACAAAATTACAAATGATATGTTGGATTCAGGTTCCATGTCAACACAAAATTATTTCAAGTTTGATTGATTTGGCCTATTCTTTCTAGAAATCAACCACAGCTAAAAACTGTAGGCATATGTATTGTCTATTTTTAGTTGAACACTGGGTTAACTTTAAACAATAGCTGTTGGTGACTTTGCAAATGCTATAAAGGCCTAAATAGTATATTGATGAAATATGACCTATAAAGTATGGTTACGTTTCATTTGCTCTGTTAAACCTTTCCTTTGAATGACTTCGATGCAACAGTGAATCTATTTAGTTATTAAGAGATCTCTCAGTAATCATTCTCACAATAGCACATTGGTACAGGCAGTGACAAATATCAAAGCTGGGCTTGATTAAGACCGGATGGGAGACCAAATGGGTATATAGATTAACTGTATATAGATTACTCTCCAGTAGGAGGTGTTGCCCAGCC
Organism: Salvelinus sp. IW2-2015; assembly: GCF_002910315.2. NCBI lineage: Eukaryota > Metazoa > Chordata > Actinopteri > Salmoniformes > Salmonidae > Salvelinus > Salvelinus sp. IW2-2015. Next base: position 18,788 of record NW_019942945.1, read on the forward strand.
TATTGTTTTATTCTGATAGTGGATATAACGTTGAAGATCTGATGTTGTTTCAAAGGTACAAAATCAACATATGTTAAACAAGGTTTGTCTATGTTGAAAATTGGTTACCATGATGACACACTGTACACCGAGTGTACAAAATATTAGGAACACCTGCTCTTTCCTGACAGACTGACCAGTGAATCCAGGTGGGAGCTATGATTCCTCTTATTGACGTCAACTGTTAAATCCACTTCAATCAGTTTAGATGAAGGGGAGGAGACAGGTAAAATAAGGATTTTTTGAAGCCTCGAGACATGGATTGTGTATGTGTGCCATTCAGAAGGTGAATTGGTGAGACAAAAGATTGAAGTGCCTTTGAACGGGGTATCGTAGGTAGTAGGTGCCAGGCGCACCGGATTGAGTGTCTCAAGAACTGCAACGCTGCTGTGTTTTTCACTCTCAACAGCTTCTCATGTGTATGAAGAAGGTTCCACCACCCAATGGACATTCAGTCAACTTGACACAACTGTGGGAAGCATTGGAGTACACATGGGCCAGCATCGCTGTGGAATGCTTTCAACATCTTGTAGAGTCCATGTCCTGACAAATTGAGGCTGGTCTGAGGGCAGAGGGGGGTGCAAATCAATAATCGGAAGGTGTCCCTAATGTTTTGTAAACTCAGTGTACTCCGGTGGTTGAAACGTTCCCCTCAAAACAACATTGATGACTTTTTCCAAATCCAATCTATTTTTCACGTCACAATGCGTTGACAAATTACGTTGAAACAATGTTGATTCAACCAGTTTGTGTCRGGTGGGATTTTATGGTTATTGTGACACCAACTGTGGGTTTGCTAGTATAGTAATATAAAGGGTTATAGGTAACGTAGCATAAGTTGAACTCTAATTAGGACAGTGTATTCATTAGTCGGACACTGTTGCAAAACGTTTAGCAATGGAAACCGTTTCCTCGAAACTGAAAACTTTTTGCAACAAAAATGAGAGTTTCTATTAGACATATTCAGGTGGGTCCCTTGCTGTTTCATTCCATTTGCTTCCGTAGAAGGTGCCATGTGGAGCTACAGTTTTCAACCGTTTTATATCAAACGTTTATATATCGCTTTATTTGGATTGAATTTACCTTCCACTTTCATCATTGTTTGCCATCAGTATCACTTAGATATTGAGTCCTCTTGCATTCTCACACCGCTGAGGTGTGCAGTTATTCCCTTACAAGGCACAGTCTGTTGCGTGTTAATGTTTACTTAACTACAACAGCAACCTCTCATCTCATCTAAGGAAATGCATATGAAACCAAAACCTGTAGGCTATTTGGCGTCTATAGAAGTGTTTATTGTTTGTTTTATCTGTGCTGAGGAGCAGGGAAACTTTAATCAGCCCAACTGGGTGCTAGGGATGAGGGGCCAGATAAAAAAAAATAGCCTTTTGGGTTCCAGTTAGAACCCTTTTGGGTTTCATGTAGATTCTCTGTGGAAAGGGTTCTACATGGAACCTAAAGGGTTCTACCTGGATGGAACGGAAAACAAAAGGGTTCTTCAAAGGGTTTGCCTATCAGACCAGTCGAAATACCCTTTTAGGTTCTAGATATCATTTTTTTCAGCTAAGAGTGTAGGCACTAGACACTATTTCAAACTCATAACAATCTCCAGATTGCACAACAAAAAGATTCTGGTTGTCATCACCACAGAAAAGCACTATTGCTGCACAGCTCCAGGAGCTCTGCTCGGGAGCTAACTAGCCTAACAGTGTCAAAATACAAATGCTGAGAGAATGTTTGATTTTAATAATTGATATGTAGTATAATATTTTTAACATATTTGAACATACAACAAACTGTTGATTCAATGTCCTTGTTAGTACCTGACAAGATTGATTCCTGCTGAAAAAAATATAGTTATTCTAAGTCTTAACAGGCCCCTGTTAAAGTGCTGTTTGTGTCTGACACGTGATCTCCATGAGTGAAAGCACCATGACACTGTGATAGCATTATGACACGGAGAGCAATGTCCACCCTCCTAAAACAAAACAAAAAGCCCACCAACAAACACTATGACACTTTTCATGGTTATGACAAAGTTATGTAGTCTGGACAGGTATCCTTATGCTTTTGCTATAGCAATTGGCATTAGTGGGCAAGTGGAAACAACTTGTTAAGTTATAAAACTGTTTCCAATACATAGTTACTTTTCCATATACATTTGAGTAATTTCGCAGACGCTCTATCCAGAGGACTTACAGTTTGTGCGTTTATCTTAAGGTAGCTAAGAGAGACGTAACATATCACAGTCATAGTAATCAAAACATTTTCCTCATGTAGCTATCAGCAAAGTCAGTACTAGTAAGAAAAGACAAGTACAAGTGTTATTCATGAAAGGGAAGGGTGTTCGTTTTTTCTTCTCATTATGTCCTGACATTTGTCATGTCATGTAAATGACAATACCACGACACTGTTCAAGTCCACGCAAAACCATGGACAGTTTTTGAAATAGTGATACCCCAGAGAGTCAGGTCTGAGTCCAAGGGTTTCGTCTGTGCCAGAAGTGATGAACCAGCAGAGCCATCGTGGCCACAGCCACCAGGGCAGACAGGACTGATCGCACCGCCAACTCAGTCAGGGTGATGCACCGGGCACAGTCACTGGAGTCTGAGAGAGAGAGAGAGAGAGAGAACACACGGACAATGAGAGTCACATTACACATATCAATTGATCCAATATCAGTATGCTATGGATTGTTGACATACCTGCATGTTGCTACAGTGCTCCTCAATGCTGAGTTTGGTTGTCTGGTTACTGACAGGGTTGGTTGCTACACAGCTGTAGTGTCACTGTTTTTTCCTTTAATTTCCAGAGGGAGCGACAGGTCGGCCTGAATGGGGACTACTTGTATTGTTCAGTTTCTCCTCTCCTCTGTACCAGGACAAGGTTACCTCTTTCCCGTTCGCCACAGAACACACCACGGAACAGCTCCCACTGACCAACTGACTGTCTACTGAGGGATTATGTGGGGTGTTTCTGATGTTAGGAGTAGGCACTGAAGCTGGGACACCAGGAGAGACCAACAGTTACTACGGTGATTACAGGACATAACATAGACTAAAAGTCACATTTATCATGAACAATAGCAAAGGGAATTTGTGGATTTACCATGAACAATTTAACTGTAAATACAGATCTTGTTCGATGTTGATTGAAAACTGGTCTCTTGCTCTGATATAAAACACACACTCACCGTAGACTGTGACACTGAAATTGTGGTAGGTGACCTGTTCACTGACGACTTGAAGCTGATAAACTCCAGWGTCGTCGAGGGTGAGATTTCTGATGGTGAGAGATCCAGTTTGTCTGTCCAGCTGCAGTAGGCCTTGGAATCTCCCTTTGTACTCAGTTATAACTTCTCCTCTGAAGACCTGACTCTCAACAATGAATATCTCTCGACTGACTGGTCCAAATATCCAAAATATCTTTGCGTCACTCTGTAGTTTGGCAAGTCCAGTGTGTAGCGTGACAGTCTGCCCTTCTCTCCCTCTCGGTGGCTTCACTTCCGCCTTCAGACCTGAAACACAGTAACACGTTTGATAAGTCACCCACCTAGTCTAAGAAGATTTCACACATCAGGGGCCTGAGTCCAGACCACACAGGAAGAGCCAAGCTTACTCTTTTTGAACAGACAGGAAATTCTAACAGCTTTGACTACTACAATCGCCATTGCTCTGTCTAAAAAATGTAAATGTATGTGGACATTTTCTTGATTCCTCAATATAACACCATCTTTTAAGTACACAATAGGAGAAATGCCACACCAATGAAAGTTGTATTCAGGTATTATATTATGTGCATCAGTAAAATAGGAACACAAAGGACATTTTAGATGATACAGGCTTTTCCCTCTTATTGCTACCTTTAGTATTGTATTTAACTGATATCTTTCAACCACTAATAAGCATAGTTTAAATACTTTGATTTAAATCAAATATCCACGTCATAACAAAATAACAGAACATAGCTGTAAAAACCTGTTAAAAAAATGACTTATGCTACCTGCCACCAAGAAAAGCAAGAGAGTAGGTATTAAATAGCGTACCATCTTCTTAGTCAGTCCAACATCTATCTGGTCGTAACTACACTGATACGACTTATTTCCAGTGGTCTTTGACTTCCTGTCTTTCCCCACAGGGGAGGCGGAGTCACCTCATCTACAACCTTAWTCTCTCAGTTCATATATGACTGCTGTATTAGTTTCCACTGGGTGGCATAGATGATGTACAACAGGGGTGGCAGGTAGCCTAGTGGTTTGAGCGTTGGACTAGTAACCGAAAGGTTGCCAGATCAAATCCCCGAGCTGACAAGCTACAAATCTGTCGTTCTGAGCAAGGCAGTTACCCCACTGTTCCTAGGCCATCATTGAAAATAAGAATTTGTTCTTAACAACTGCCTTGCCTAGTTAAATAAAAAAATATGCTACTCTGGCCTTCATAAGACATTGATGGGTCTGAAATAGGGGTATGTTTTAATGAATTGTGTGACACTATTACAGAAAAGGGACTTCAGGGACACCTTGGTGGTCTTTGATCATTTGTACCACTGGCCTGTCCGTGCTCATGAGGAGGAGTCGATGCTGTTCAACTGTAAATGTTTGTTGAATTTTTGATCTCAACAATAATATCCACTGGGTGGCGCATTGTACAAAGTAAAGGAGTATTCAAGAGTTATATCCATGGCGGTGTCTCTGTCTACCAAAATAAAGGCCAAATCACACACACTGAAATATTGTCCATCATCATAATCATTATAATAAATATGTTCCACCCTTGAATTAGTTATGTATGAAATAAGTTATTTTGACCTCTACTACCTGAGGTGAATTCAGAGAATATGAACGGTGCTGACACATTCCAGATCAATGTTTTATTAAAAAATATGTACTTTACAGTAAGACAATGACAGGTCTGCATTGGATGAGTCTCACCATAAGCATTGATGTGTGAATTAAGATCATTAACAATGCAGCAGAATTTTGCAAAAGAAGCATCAATCTACATACATGTGTTATGTACAATGAAAGCAGTGACATAACATTGCATATTTACTTCAGAAGCATAGGCTTTTTAAAAGTCTTCTGAATCCTGACAAAGCTGTGAGAGTGACTGAACCAAAAACGAGAAGTCGGAAGTCGATAGAAGTTGGATAGAACTGAACAAACCAGAACAGAATGGTAGAATAGAATTGAATAGAATCTTCCCAAGTAACCTATTGTACAGTACTACACAGAAGTGTATTAGGGCATGTATGAGACAGTCAGGGCTGAGCCTGAGAGTGCTTTTTTGTCTGAAGTGATGAAACAGCAAAACAGTCATGGCCACACCCACCAGAGCAGACAGAAAAAACAATCACACCACCAACTCAGTCAGGCTGATGCACCGGGCACAGGAATCTGACAGACAGACAGACGAGTTACTACAACTAGGGCAGACAAGTGTTCAAATAGCTGCTTCTTAAAATGAATATCCCATCATGGATTATTGTCATACCTACATACTGAGGAATGCTCCTCGACGTTGAGTTTGTTGTCTGGTTGCTGACTGGGTTGGCAGCCACACAGCTGTAGATATCTTTGTCCTGTAGCTTTATCTCCAGAGGGAGAGACAGGTTGGCGGAGGAGAGGTCGGGAGGAGCTAGCCTTGGTCAGTCTCTCCTCTCCTCTGTACCAGGACAGGGTCACCTCTCTCGGTTGTCCACCACAAAAACCACTGAACAGCTCTTACTTCGATGGACTGACTGGTAAACTGTGAGGTTCCTGATGTGAGGAGTAGACACCGGAGCTGGGAAACCAGAATGAATAACATGTTATTTAAGTACATTGACACATTAAAAATACATTGACATACACTGGTAAAGACACACTCACTATAGACATTAAATTAAATCTCTGGAATGAGATCTCTTCGCTGATGATATGTAGGTCATAAAGTCCAGAGTCATTTATGATGAGGTTTCCGATGGTGAGAGATCCAGTTTGAGTATCCACCGCAGTCTGTCTCTGAACTTCTCACCATAGTCTGTCTTCTTTCACACCTATGCTCAGCTGAGCTATTTCTTTTTCTGGACTGACTGGACCATATGTCCATAGTATGTGATCGCCTCGGTGTAGTTTGGTACGTCCAGTGTGTAGAGTGACTGTCTCTCGCACTCCTCGTCTCACATCCTTCACCTCAGTCTGAGCAGAACCTTCAGATCTGGGACACGGCGAAACAACAGTTGCTCACCGAAAATGGGTCAAACCAGAGTTCTTGCATCAGGGGCCAGAGCCAGACCACACAGGAAGAGCTAAATCTACATAGAGCAGGGACAGGATGTGTTCTAAAGTTCATTGATTTTGCTGGGCTACTTAAAATCACTGCTACTTAAAGGGGAAGTTCAGTATTTTTCAACTGCATGTTAGTTGTCCTGAAAGTAGTCTTTTCGGCCAGAGGAAACTATAATCCATGGTTCAGTTTCTTTAAACAGCCACAGCTATCTTTAGCCACCGCTAGCTAAAAATCAATAATGTAGTAGTAGAGGCATGCAGCACATGTAAAAAACAACAACACCGTAACCAAATAATTGAAGTGATTTTCAGTTTATTTAAGCCAGAACATTTTTAACATGTGCCGCATACCCCTCTCCCTCCCATATAGATTTTTAGCTAGCGGTGACTAAAGTTAGCCGAAGTTTGTAGTGGCTGTTTAACATAATCTGAACCAATGGATTAGAGTTTCTCTTGGCCCATAGACTACTTTCAGGGGTGAGGAACCATCTAACGTTAAAATACTGTACCTCCCCTTTAATTTAGTGAAACATAATGTGGAAATATTAGCTTAGTGCAGCAATTTAAGGCTAAATGTATTTCAAACCTGAACCGGCATCAGAAATAATGCTCTTCTAAATAACAAGCACGTTTTAACAACAGGTAGATTTTCGTTAAAAAGCTGTTCTATTATGTAGAATAGACCAATAGAAATACAAGTGAACATCTTTATCATGTGGCTTTGAAGCTCAAATTCTCTCTTCTTGATTTCTACCATTAATATTTTCTTTCATTGATATTTTGCAACACATTTTAATAATTTGAAGCAAAATCAGAAATCAAATAACCCTAGACACCTAGAAAACAACAGAACATGTCRTGAGACACCTGTTCAAAAATCCCTTTCCAGTTTACCTGCCAGCAAGCAAAGTACGAGAATAAGTATCAAGTATGRTGCCATCTCCTCAGTCAGTCCAAAATCTATCTGGCTGTAACTGAACATTCTGTTTTTGATTTTCGGTCACTTTGTCTGTCTCCACACACATAGAAGAGGCGGAGTCTATTCATCTACAATCTCTCTGTTCATTAAGATGTAGGTCGAGTTTTCAAAGACGTTGCATTGCATCAACTAATTGTTGCGTGCCACTTAATCGACTGCACAGTCGGGCATCAGATTGCGATATCATATGGGTTCGAGTTCCCCACACGCTGCATGCATTAACCAATTGTTCCGTGCCACGTCATCGACTGTGCAGTCACGGAACCAGATAGCTACAACACGTGATGTGGTTAGCTGGCAAGCGTCTGCAATGTAGTCAGCCAGGAATGCCACCAGGTGGCGGCTGGACTGTACAGTGTGAAGCACTGTGATACAGCAATGAGTAGTGAAACAACTGTTCACTGCTTTTCCTATTATCAGAAACGTTGAACATRTAATATCCTATTATAGCATTTATAATTCACTTAGTTGTGCGTCACATTTTCCATTGTGTCATAACAAAACAGTGAATGATCTTCCCACTCACTCTCCTCTCACCACCACATTACCCGTTACCACACAGTCAAAGATCCCATTCGGAAACTAAACAGTGGTGGAAAAAGTACCCAATTGTCATACTTGAGTAAAAGTACAGATACCTTTAATAATAGAAAGTTACTCAAGTAAAGGTGAAAGTCACCCAGTAAAATACTACTTGAGTAAAAGTCTAAAAGTATTTGGTTCTAAATATACTTAACTATCAAAAGTAAATGGAATTCCTAAAATATACTTAAGTGTCAAAATCATTCCACATTCCTTATATTAAGCAAAGCAGATGGCACCCTTTTCTGTTTTTTTTAAATGTAAAGACAGCCAGGTGCACACGCCAACACTAAGACATCAATTACAAACGATGCATTTGTGTTTCGTGAGTCTGCCAGACCAAAGGCAGCAGGGAAGACCATGTGTTCTCTTGTTCAGTGCKTGAATTGGACTATTTTCCTGTCCTACTAAGCATTCAACATGTAACRAGTACTTTTGGGTGTCAGGAAAAATGTATAGATTAAAAAGTACATTATTTTCTTTAGGAATTAAGTAAAAGTAGTCAAAAATATAAATAGTAAAGTAAAGTACAGATACCCCAAAAAACTACTTAAGTAGTACTTTAAAGTATTTGTACTGTTGTGACGTTGCCCTCTTTGGGTACAGCAAGCATCTCCCTCTCCCTGTCTCCTACACCCTGGCTGCTGTGGTCAGAGAGAGGTCGTACATTTCTGGAGGAGATTATCTCCTCATGGCCACAGTATAGAGACAGAGTGAATTTTCATAGAGAACAAATTAATTTCTTCCACCTCACAGAACTTGAGGTMCAAACAACATTTATGTTCTGGAGAAGGTATAAAAGATCGGTGAAGAATCCAGCWACAAACTGGTCCGTTTGGTACAATTTTGTGAAACTCATGGGAGACAATACGGCCACATTACCATAACACTGTTTATATAATAGCCTCAGATATGAGGTTTACATCTAATTGTTGTATAAGATGGATGAGTGAGGGTGATACTGTTTGTGAAATTGTGTAATGTGATTTTGGACTGTTAATGAAGGAAACTCCAATTCCCTTTGGAGTTTAACTAAATCAGAGGACCGCCCATGACCACAGTTATGGTCCGGCATCCTGGGACAGGCCCTTTTCTGCAATTTCGAATATAACCCCCACCTTGAGAATTTCTCAACAGACCATGTTCCTCTCAATTACGAGAGGACAAAGGTTGCAGTCCAGCTTACCTCGATAACGAGAGGGCCAAGGTTTGAGGCCAGACTGCTGAATCTTTTAACCATCCCACGTGGTTAAACTCTTAGACTATCGATAYCGACAGAATAAGAACAAGTCTTTGATATTAATTACTAGTCTGCAGCTAGGAATTCGGTATCATTGAACGCGAAGAGCGACAACTGCCGAAACATCTATCCATAACGACATGAATGAATGTCTCTCTGAACTATCCATTCTAACCACGACAGAGAGGGCGGACAAACTCTCCAACAGAAACAAACTTTTCAACAGAGACCCCGACGACACACTGAGCGTAAATATATATATTGATTGCAATTGTTCCCAAATGAGTGAGCGTTCATGTGCAAAGGAATAGCATTTCAATTGTTATAATTATCAACTGTGTTTTGTCTTATCTCAGACGACCCCCACTTCCCTTTTGTACACCAAGCCGCCATGCCGGTTTAGCCCGCTAGGGCACATTCCCCTATCATTTCTTGTAACCATATTTACTTTGTTTGCTTGTGTGTGCACTTCTGTGATTGTTTAGTTAGTTAATGAATAAATGATTTAAGACAATTGAAGTATGGATGACTCATAGTGAAGACTGGGTTCGTGCAGATAACCATCAATTTACAACGTTTGGAATGAGACTAATGTGAGGTAAAGAAGAATTCATTAATCAGAAGACTATTGATCAGATATGAAAACATCTGAAAAGTTATATTAGGAAAATTATAACTTTGTAATCTAAATATTTTCCTTGGTGCCCCGACTTCCTAGTTAATTACAGTTACATGATTAATCAGTTTAATCGCGTAATAATAATCACAGAGAATCTTTGATAAAAACTAAGTCTTCAGTTAATGATAGTAAAGACACGACAGTACTTAAGTACTTTACACCACTGAATTAAACCAATCATCTTTTTTAATCACACCAATAATCTGGGGTCAGTTCACCCACTTATTTCCCCCACCATCTTTTCACCTGGCTGATAAACAAAATTCAAATCATACACATTTTGTCTCTCTCTCTGATAGTATTTTTATCACAGATTTTTTGTGATTTATCTGAACCATCTCTCACTCTCTCTTTCTCTCTCCTCTGCAGCCTCACACACGTCAGTCTCACCGTGTTTTACCCCCACCCACCTTCCTTCCTTCCCTCCCTGTTCTGTTCTTTTTTTCTCTCTCTAACTGATTTTCGTACACATCTGCAAGAGCCCCCGCTCTTTCAATCTTTTCTCTCCGTCTCATTCATTCAGTTTTATTTCCCTGTCAACTTCAGAACCGATCGATCACATTGATCAGGTGAGTTGAACGCTTTGATTTCAAGTCATGTTTATTCGTTTGATAAGTCATTGTTTTCTTTGTCATGTTTGATGCTTTCTGCTCACTCTGACCGTCTTTCTCTGTGCCTTTGTCGTTGATCCTCTCATTTTCTCTGGTGTCCATCTCTACATCACCTCCCGATGTTCACACCTTTCGCCCCCAACCGCTCTCGACCCCACCACTTCAAAAACATTTACAAATATATAACCTTTATTTAACACGGGGAAGTCAGTTAAGAACAAACTCTCATTTACAATGAAAGCCTACCTTGAACAGTGGGTTAACTGCCTTGTTCAGCGGCAGAACACATTTTTACCTAACAGCTTGGGGATTTGATCCAGCAACCTTTCCACTAGGCTATCTGAACATGACAGTGTTTTGGGGCAGCACATTATGTGACCACACTTGATTTCTTCTTTTCTCATCCTGTATTCCACTTCCTATTTAAGCAGGACTTAATATTCCCATTGATGTTCTTGATTTCMGTTTTTTCACGATTGAGAATTGACCAAGCAAAATTAGCATCGTTTTGGTTGTGTTCAAGAAGGATTTAGACTCCTGAGGATGGACATAGTCATTCCAATCCAATCCAACTTGATTTGTTTTATCAGTTGGAAACATGCACAGACACAATCAGTTGTCCGTTTTAGAAATTCATGTTGGTTTGAGTGTTGGATTCTAATAGTTCTCTGTGGGCTGGGCCTGGTTACCACAACACAGCTCAGCAATTGAAGCACTACAAAGATTATACTGACAGAACAGATGAGGTTATATAGTCTATAGTTCTGCTTTATTACTTGAATTGAGTGAAAGAGAGTAAATTGGCCATACAGTGGTTATTGACCTCTTCTGTGTGTGCTGTTGTTCAGGAATSTAGAGAAGGTTAGAAGGCTTTGCAGTGGTCCGAATCTTCAGTTACTTAAGTGTTTCTGCTTTCTTACTGGAAAAATTCAGCCATTCTGAATCTGCGATAGCAATGTGAATGTTTAGACTGGGTGTTCTATTTCTTTTTCCTCTCGTGGACCTTCTTCTGCTCGTTCGCATGCGTTGTCAAATGGTGGTTCAGTTTGCAAAACGAGGGAGGATGCGGGACAGGTGGCTCAGCCGCAAGCAGTCTTAAGTTCCTGTTAACAGCAGCTTCTGGAGCACACCGCCATTTCCTGTGTGTCGGTGCGTGCGTGCGCACCTTTGTGTTTCCGATGCATGAAATAAATCTTAACATAAATATGAACTTGAAGTCCCTTTTGTTGTTACACTTAAAATAGCAAATAAGTTGTGACCTACTTTGGTGTTCTGTTTCTTGTTCTCATTCTCCACCTCATATGAGTCTTTTAGGCCTGTGTTACATTTCTTCCTATCACCCACCATGTTAGGCTGACATCACCTTATCCTCCATTTCTCTCTCTCGCAGTCACAATGAAGGCCAATATCACCCTGGCTCTGAGCATGCTCTCTCTGGTCCCCTTGATCTTCGCCCATGAAGCCACGCATGCCTCTAATGGAACTGTCAACGATGACACACAAACTACAAAGACGACCGCGAGAGATGGACTGTTGAATGATACCGGGACCTCCACTGACCAATCCACAACTGAGAAGCATGACAGAAGCATGCATGGTCATCATTCTGGCATGACAATAGCCCCCCCGAATGGTACACCCACATCCACAGAGAGTCAGACATCTGCAACATCAGGAAACACAACCCAGCAGACTGAAAAGACCACATCCCCCCCACTCACTAAGCAGACAATACCTACATCTCTTCCCAAGACCTCCCCCACCACCTCAACCACTCCATCCCATATTAAACCCACACCTGCTCTGTTAAGTACGTGGTTCATCGTGGTCCCGGTCATCATTCTTCTCATACTGATTACCGTGCTGTGCTTCTACAAGTGGAACACCCGCCACTCAGGCCAGGACAGCTCCGCCCCTCGGCTGTTACTGGGTGTCAGGGAGCGCATGAGGGGCAGGGTTAGAAGCCTGGAGGATTGGCTGGGGCTCAGCCTCTGGCCCGGGAAGAGAGTGGTGGAGGGGGACGAGGAAGAGGGGGACGAGGAAGAGGGGAAGAGTGGAGATGGAGAGGCTGCTACAGGAGCGACAGGGGGACAGGATGTAGGAGATTCCTCAGACGACTACTCCAGTTTAGACGGGATTGACCTCAGCGAGAGAGCCAAGAACCTGGAGGATGAGGAGAAAAAGGAGGAGGCGGTGAAGGGAAAGAGTGGGAGCGAGGGAGGCCAGGATAACATGAAAGGAGAGAGGACTGATGGAAGGAAGGAGGGTGGTGAAGAAGAGCGAACAGGGGAAATCTCCGGTGAGGGAGATACTTGTGACCTCACAGCACTGTAAGGAAAGAGGGAGGAAGGGGTTAAGAGTGGGATAAAATAAGAGAATTGTTGAAGATGTTAATTTTGTGACTCAATTCACTCTTCCTATAGAGTCTATTTTTCATTTAAGCATGTAAATGTTAATTTCAGCCAAATATATWTTTTTGGTAATCCCTGTTACATGTGTGTTTTAATAAACCGACTAATAGATACCTGCTTCTAATTTATATTACACACATTTGCACAATTCACTATTTCTGCTAAAATAAGTTGACGTTGAAAAAAACTGCGTTCACGTGTATTTGCTTGATTTTCAACTGCACCTACACTTATTTTTTTAAACAGATATTGAGATTTGTCACTTCAAAGTAAATGTCCTGGACTAAATTATAATTAATTTGGTTGGAGGTAGGTGATTGTGTGTCATTTCTCTCACCTGTGGTAAGTTGCAGGTGCCTACTGGGTAAAAATAGCCATTCAATCAGTTTAGTGAAGAGAAAACAGAACATTCTGCTGCATTGACCTCCATTGAAAAAGTGCAAGGGCGCCAAAATACACCGAGTACACAAAACATTAAGAACACCTGCTCTTTCCATGACAGACAGACCAGATGAATCCAGGTGAAAGCTATGATCCCATATTGATGTCACTTCTTAAATCCACTTCAAATCAGTGTAGATGAAGGGGAGACAGATAAAGTAGGGATTTCCCCCCCCAACTTAACGTTAAGGTGTCCCTAATGTTTGGTGTACTCAGTGTATTTGACCGCAACCGTACGTGTGCAAGAGAAAGTTTTCAGTGATTATTTAATCAGTGTTAGAATTATTCAATTATTAGGACTGACCCACAGGTCAACAGCACAGTTAGGGAAATATATCCCACATTACCTCTAGACTATGGAGGCTTTTGTTCAATTCCTGTGACAGACAGATGGACTGACCATACAGAGCCAGACAGACATGGCATTAAACCAAAATGAATACCAGAGTCCAGACATTCAATATGTCTTTATTCTTCAGGATTCTGCAACCCAATCTTCCTCACCACATTAGCCAGAAAAAAATCGAATCAAATATTCCACTTTGATCCAGAAAATATCAGTCCATTAAATAATACTATATTTCAATGAAATATACATTTGTCAATATTATTTCCCTCCCCAGACCAATATATGACATATAGATAAGAGGTCTTGTGTCCTCCAAAACGAGTCCTCACAATTGTAAGACAGGATGGTTTATGAAAGAGCCATGGATAAACAGAGTTCGCCAAGAATGTGAACGGGTGCCACGTTGACACCAGACCTGGGTTCAAAAATCAAATAGTATCCATTTTCTTTCATCATTTGATTGAGGCTGACTGGAGCGCCAGATGGGCAGAGTTCCGACCATTGGTCCCATTTCGCCAGACAAGCTCAATCAAGCAGAGCTAAAGCGGTTAGAAAACAAATACTATTTGAACCCAGGTCTGCCCACATATACAACAGTTTGCTAGAACTATGGTTCTACGTGACATGAGTAAAGTAAATGGTAGGAGTGCATGTTGAAAATAAAAGGCTAATTCAACATCGCTTCAGACACATGGGACTCATACATATGAGCCGGATTGCGTCACAGCTGTAATACGAGCTCATGTACAAATGCGGTCGTTCCCATAAATCAAAAAATACTATATATTTTAAAGATGATCTTTAAGCTGAGTGTCTATTTTACACAAGTGTTTTTGGAAATGTGCGTCATTCAATACTTTAATTCCTGCATTATGACAATGATCACTAGCCTAAAATGAACCATTTAGAGGTCGACTTTGGGAACGAAATACGGTCCAACTCTGCCTATTTCTCAACTTCCAAACAGAAAATGGGCTGTGCCTTTGGTGGTTCATTGATGTGTTTTTCTGGTCATGCGTGCCGCGACCAAGTTCGCTACGCTAGCCAACGTAGCTAGCCAGGAACTCCTCCAGTACATGTGGACGACATGTCACATGATTTGTTTTATGCCAGAAACTGTGGAGCTCAGGGAGAAATGCCACTTCTGTAGTGAAATGTCTTATTCATCATTTTTTTTTAATTTTTTTAAAGCATTACATAACCTGGTATGATAGTGCATTGATCAGTTATACAGTTTAAAGCTGTTATTTCTGCCCAAAGTCGACCTTTAACATTTTGATAACAGCAATGTCAAATGCTTTGGCAGTAGTTGGTGTTCTCTTTGCTTATGTGCCAAGTTGAGAAACATTTCAAGTGAAGTGGCTGGATCCCAAACTGATAACTCGACCCGTTCCCTAAACTCTTGTGGACTTCCCTTAGTGGGTCTGTGACAACTGGACATGTAAAAGCAGTGGCTGGCCCTCGTAGCGTAAGCAAGGTCAGGGTCAATTCCATTTCAAGTCAATTCAGGAATTAACAGATATTGACCCCACCCTTGGTAGCTGGTTCTGACTAGAGGGAGTACAGCTACGACCAAAAGTTACTTTTATGCTGCAGGTTAGGATCATTAACGTGGCAGGTTAGGAGACCTAGGTTAAGAAAAAGGTTAGGGTTCGCTAAAATGATCTCCTAACCTGCTACGAAAAGTCACGTCCGGTCGTAGTACTTCCCTCTAGTCACAACCCTGGTAGGTGGCGGTGGGCACCAGCCCAGCACTAACACATCTGATTCTACTAGACTAATCAGCAAGACCTGAATCAGGTGTGTTAGTGCTTGGCTGGAACAAAGAGCTATACACCCTGTAGCTCTTCAAAATGACCACTAAGCTCACCCCCATTCAGACCTCAAAGGAATGAGTCAACGAGGGTATAAGGGGAAGGGCGAGTGCGCAGTATGGGGTTTGGGACTCAGCCTATGAGAAACACAGGGCCTCCTGAGGACGGCCGCGTTCCAGACGGACTAGCAGTCGTCTGCCCGATGTCACAATGCCTGGATAGGTGTTAAACATATCAGCTAACCACATCGTATGATATAGCAACCAGCGCCCAACTGTCGATGAAGTGGCAGTCAGCCATTGGTGGATGCGCGCGGCACGACTGCAAAGTAAATCGGCCTGGAACGCGGCCAAAAGCTCGGACTCCTCCTGACTCCGCCTACTCCAGTTCATCTCCGGTTACCCTTCTGCTTCTTGTTCCGGCCCGGCGTGCGGATTGGCTGCGTGGCGCCGTTGTCAGTGGGCGGGGCGGTTGGCGGGAGATGGAACGAGGTCTGGGAGAGAAGGTCCGACTCGCTCTCTCCTCCCCCTGATCCTCCTGTGGACTTGGCGAACGACCCGGGGAGAGAGAACTTGAGAGGACTGAGGAGAGAGAAGAAGAACAATAATAGAAAGAAATGAGACATTAGATAAGGGAAATACATATAAATCATGGGGTGGGGTTGAGGTGTGTGTGTGTATATTATATATATATATATATATATGGCGTGCATGTTTATGCATATACACTACCCTAAGTATTTATTTGGACAGTGAAGCTAAATCCTTTCATTTGTCTTTATACTCCAGCATTTTGGATTTGAGATCAAATGTTTCATATGAGGCGACAGTACAGACAGTACAGCCACCTTTTATTTTAAAGTATTTTCATACATATCTGTTTTACCGTAAAGAAATGAAAGCACTTTATGTATCTAGTCTCCCCCATTTGAAGGTCTCATATGTATTTGGACAAATTCACTTAGTGTATTAAAGTAGTCAAAAGTGTAGTATTTGGTCCCATAATCCTAACACATGACTACATTACGCGTGTCACTCCAAAAACTTGTTGAATGCATTTGTGGTTTGGTTTCATTTCAGATTATTTTGTGCCTTACAGATATTAATTTGAAATAACTGTCATTTGAGTCACTTTTATTGTAAACAAGAATAGAATATGTTTCTGAACACTTCTACATTAATATGTACGCCATCATGATTATGGATAATCACAAATTAAAATCGTGAATAATGAAGTCTGAGAGGGTTAGGCATAAATATCATTCCCCTCCCCCCAAAAAGTGTTAACCTCCCCTGTTATTGGTAATGGTGAGAGGTTATCATGTTATGGGGGTACAGTGCCTTCAGAAAGTATTCACACACCCCAAATGTATATATTGAGATTGTGTCACTGGCCTACAGACAATACCTCATAATGTCAAAGTGGAATTATTTTTTAGACATTTTTTTTTTTAAATTAATTGAAAATGAAAAGGCACAAACATTTCTAAAAATGTTTAAAAAAATTAACTTTATGTCCTGAATACAAAGCGTTATGTTTGGGGCAAATCCAACACATGACTGTGTACCACTCTCCATATTTTCAAGCATGGTGGTGGCTGCATCATGTTATGGGTATGTTCATCATCTGCAAGGACTAGGGTTTTTTCGGGGGGGGGGGGATAAAAAACATCCTAGAGGAAAACCAGGTTCAGATTGATTTTCAGACTGGGAGACAAATTCACCTTTCAACAGGACAATTACCTAAAACACAAGGCCAAATATACACTGGAGTTGCTTACCAAGATGACATTGAATGTTCCTGAGTGGCTAGTTACAGTTTTGACTTAAATCTATTTGAAAATCTATGGCAAGACTGGAAAATGGCTGTCTAGCAATGATCAACAACCAACTTGACAGTGCTTGAAGATTTTAAAGAATAATTGAATTCAGGCTTCAATAACAAAATGTGGAATAAGTTGAGGGGTACGAATACTTTCTGCTAGAGATATGGGACCAAACACTAAAATGTTGATTACTTTAAACACACTAAGTGAATATGTCCAAATACTTATGACACATTCAAAATGGGGAGACTAAACGGTAAAACAGATATGTGAAAATACCCTCAAATTTAAAAAAAGGTGGATTTCTGTACTGCCGCCTCATATGAAACATTTGATCTCAAATCCAAAATGCTGGAGTAGAGCCAAATTAAAATATATAGCTTCAGTCAAAAACAAATCCGAAGGCGAGTGTATGTCCGTGCATACGTGTGTGTGTGTGTGTCACCTGATGGGGGTGCGTGGACTGCTGTTGTGTCTGCGTACGGGACGTGTCCGTGGCTCAAAGGAGAAGCCCTCCTTCAGACTCTCCAACACAGAGGGAGCCACATAGGTAAAACCCTGACAGACAACATCCATTAATTAATTATATAGGATGACTAGTCATTCCAGCAACACTTTCACTACTGTTGGTTTGGGAAAGACCAGAATAAGAGGTGTTTTATTAAAGGTGAGAACAGGGTCGCGTTCAATAATACTCGCAACTGAAACCGTTTTAAAACTAAAACACAACCTTTTATTGGACTAGTCCCCATTTGTCAATTTTGTTCCGTTTAGTGCCAAATGAACAT
Organism: Salvelinus sp. IW2-2015; assembly: GCF_002910315.2. Classification (NCBI taxonomy): domain Eukaryota; kingdom Metazoa; phylum Chordata; class Actinopteri; order Salmoniformes; family Salmonidae; genus Salvelinus; species Salvelinus sp. IW2-2015. The sequence continues at coordinate 36,814 of NW_019942945.1, forward strand.
GACCCATGTGTCAGGTTGAGAAGAAAGCGTGAACCCATGACAGAGAGAGGATGTGAAAAGAGGGAAATTACTGAAGGAAAAGATGAAGGGAGCAAAAGGCGAGAGATGGAGCGGTGAAAAAGGTGGACAACGGAGGTAATCGTGGTCCCGTGTGGCCCAGTTGGTAGAGTGTGGCGCTTGCAATGCCATGTGTGACCAGTACTGAAAATGTATGCACTCACTACTGTAAGTTACTCTGGATAAGAGCATCTGTTAAAGGACTMAAATGTAAAAGTCTCACAGTGAAGGCGTGTTCGTGCTGGTGGCTGATTGTGGAGTCGTCAGGACTGTCCACCGGAGTCTGCTTGGTGAACCTTGTGTCAAACTGACTCACGTCCTCATCCGACTGCTACAGGGGGTGAAGCGAGAGAGAGGAGAAAAAGAGAAGGGGAAGTGGTTGAATAGAGAGAGAAATGGTAAGAGAAGATAAATAAATGCGGGGGATGAGAGTACGTTTACATGCACACTAATAATTAGATCTTCAACTGATTATGGCAGTAGGCCGAGCACAGCAATAGTCATGTAAAGACTTTACTCTGCTTATCATAATCTAAGTAAGGTCAAAATCAAAGTAAGCATACGCCGATTAAAACACCTGGTTTTCTGAGCAATCGTTTGAATTATTAGGAGGTGTAAAACAGCTCAATTGGTGTCCCAGCAGCGCAAGCCTCCGTCTAATGTACGAGTGAAGTGAGTTCGAGTGCATGTAACCGTACTCAGAGGGATGGAGAAACTGTGCTCAGAGTGTCATGCCACAGTTTCAAACTTCACAGGTACCTCCTCAATTATTTAAAAAGACCCAGTACAGATTTGACATGTTAGCTATTGAATAAAAAAGGGACTGTTGAGAGAGTGACAGTAGTATAGTGGTCGTACCAGGCATGGCTTGTAGGGCGGCTCACACCTCTTATTCAGCAGGTCGTCCCAGTTGATGTGTCTGAAGAAGGGATGCTTCTGTAAAACCGGCAAAAAAAATAAAAACACGCAGCACTTAGAATCTATCCCTGTACAACGCAGGTATAGGCTCATGAACTATTGGATTTTGTTCAATTGCCATCAGTATTAGCGCTGATCATAAAGCAGGGTCAGGGTACATTTCATTTCAGTCAATTCAAGGAGGTAGACATTTCTGTTCACTTCCTGAATTGACCCCAAGCCTATCACAAAAGGTTGACGATGTCAATAGAAAACGTCTGTCTATCACCTGTATGTCTTTGCAGTCTGCCGCACTGGAGCCTAGCCTCTGAAGAGGACTCTTCTTCAGCAGCTACACACAGAGACAAAAAAGATGGAGAGAGCGAGATGATTATATATGTCACTTGCTTTGGCAATGTAAACATATGTTCCCCTGCCAATGAAGCCCTTTGAATTACATTGAACTGAGAGAGATGAAGAAAAAGAGATGTAGCGAGAGAGGAGAGACAGAACAAGAGAGAGTAAAGGCAGTGGGTGAGAGAGAAATTGACCTCTATTCTTAGGATGATGAATGTTCTTCAACCTAACCAGGTGGAGAGGTGTGGGAGTCTCTACCTTTTTGATCATGTCTCGGGCGTCCAGTGTGAGGTAGGGCGGTAGGTTGAGTTTACACTTCAAGATCTTATCAATGGTCTTCTTCCTGTTCTCAGCAGTGAACGGAGGCTACGAGGGAGTGACGGGGACAGGCGGGAAGACCACAGAGGTTTGAGTCAAACGTCTTTCAAATGGTATCTGATTGGTTTAGAATAGTGGCTTACTGTACTTAACACTCAGAAGCATCAAAAACGTTCCCAATAATTTTTCCTTCATTCATGTAGGCGCTCTCCCTCCCCCTTCTCTCTGTCTGTCTCTCACCGAGCCCGTCATCATGTCATACATCAGGGCTCCAAGACTCCACCAGTCCACCGCCCGGTTGTGTCCTGTACGCGTCAGAATCTCTGGAGCCCTGAGAGCGAGAGAGGTGGAGGGCGAGAAAATGTAAGAGGGAAAGAGTGAGGGGATAGAGAACGCAGGGAAGAGACTTAAGTAGAAGAGTCATAAGCATTGGCTGTGATTCGATTCTCAACCTTCTCCTAGAAGTGTGAACTGTTCACTCCCCTTCATGGATTGAAAGAGAACCCAATATGCGACAGATTTGTATGCGAATATCCTAAAATCCGAATAAATAAAATCTGCACATTTTCCCCACCAAACAGAATTGGTGCGGATAAAAAAAAAAAAAAAAAAAAATCAGTGTGTGATGACGTAGTGCACGCAAAAAGTAATTTTTCGCTTAAGTTTTCATGTACGGAACCAAAATCTAAAATTCTGTGTTTCATTAGCATTTTCAACTCTACCTACAGTTTTGTCACAAACTGTCGCGTTAAATAGCAAATGTACCTACCCCGGTCTTGGCACGTGCGCTCAGATAGCGTGCGCGCAGGTAAGCTAGTCTACATGAATAGATAAATAGATTCTATTTTGGATAAGAATATTTTTATATGTCAAGCATCGATCATCATGTGACCAGAATCAGACTCCATATTTATTGGAAAAAAGCATCAAGATCAATGTGACCTTTCACCCCCCCTGTRAAGTTTATCATAAGTAACGTCATCTGTAKCCTAATAAATTGAATGGTTTTGCCCAGTCGTAGTGGGACGACCACACACCATATCATCTCGTGACTCTCAAGTTTACTTCAATATGATGGTTATTACATCAATATGTGCGCATAAAGGAGTTTCCACCGCCATTTCTCGTATAATTCATTTTACAGAAACAAAAAGATGTCGATTCAACAAATTATCTGTTCGCATTACTGTCTAGCTACCCCCCCTTTATAAAATTGTACCATCATAACTGTTGTGATTTATTTTATTTACGCTATGACTTTAACTCGCATAAAAACAGTGGCTAAAAATGTAGTTAGTGTAAGGAAAATGGTGGAAATGTCACACTAGGCCATGCAGCCCATGGACTCACATGTACTCTATGGTCCCACAGAAGGTGTGAGTGACCGCTCCGTCGTGAATGGACTCCTTACACAGGCCAAAGTCAGTCAGCTTGATGTGTCCTGGGAGACAGAAACACAATATCTGTGTCAATTCTAAATTCTAACATTAATCCAATCCATAGCAGATCAATTATCAAAAAATATACTATTTTAATCTCACGGACATTGATTTCTACGTAACAGACAGACACACCTTGGTGGTTCAGCATGATATTCTCTGGTTTGAGGTCTCGGTAGATGATTCCATTTGAGTGGAGGTGTCCCAAGGCAAGCACGATCTCGCCCAGATAAAAACTGTTTGTCAAAGAGGGAAAAACATTTATTAAACACTCCTCTTTACGCATGCGCAACACATACTGTCAAACTATTATCTCATCTTCTCCTCCTCTCTTCTACAAAATGTTGACATGGAAATCCACTGGCCTCAGSCTCACACTTGTATCCTTTCTCAATGATAACCTGAAACTAAGCAGCTCTCGCTTGCTTTTACCAGGCTGTGTCCTCCATGAAGATTCCTTCTTTCTCCAGCTGCATGAACAGTTCTCCACCTGATAAACAAAAACAAGATGAAGGAGACAGAGCAATAGAAGTGTGGAAGTTGAAGTGGCAGGATTCAGAGATAGACATGGTTGTCCTACCCAGGTCCCCTCCCTCCCTCCAGGATGAGGTCAAAAGCATACAGCAGGTCCCTCTCCCTCCCTTCCCCCGTCGCTCACCACTGAGACACTCCAGGATGAGGTAGAGTTTACCCCCGGTCTGGAAGGCGTACAGCAGGTCCACGATGAAGGGGTGCCGCACCGTCTCCAGAACCTCCCGCTCTGCACGCGTGTGGGCCGTGTCCTTGGCGTTACACACGATCTTCGCCTGGCAGGGAGAGAACGAGAGGGATGGGTGGAAGGAGAGAACGAGAGGGATGGGTGGAAGGAGAGAACGAGAGGGATGGGTGGAAGGAGAGAACGAGAGGGATGGGTGGAAGGAGAGAACGGGATGGGTGGAAGGAGAGAAAGGAGGAGGGGGTGGAGATAGGAGAAAGTCAGTTGTGTATTTAGAGATATTACATTTTGCCCTGGTACCGTAGCAATGTTTAGAGCATTCTTTTGGTTGATTAAGAGGAATCGTATGTACCTTCTTTAAAACCTTCATTGCGAATATCTTCCCTGTCTGTGCACCCTGCACTTTCCGTACCTGGAAAACCTGCAAGTCGAAATACAATTGTTAAATAGGTCGATGACAAACGGGATGAGTTTCTGATCAAGAGCATGGTGTATATCGAAGTACATTGTGAAGCTGAAACTCTTAGAAATGCAAACACGCACTGATTAACCGACAAGTGCGCACGCRCACACACAAACCTTGCCATAGCCCCCCTTGCCCAGCACACTTAGCAGCTCAAAGCTGTCTGGTCCGATCCTCTCACTGTCTCTGTTGACAATGGCACTGGTCAGCTCTATCTCTTCTGTCTGAACACTAAGTGAGAGGGGGATAAGAGAGAGTTAGGAAGAGGGGAATGAGTGAGGGTGAGTTTAAAGGATTCAGTGAAAGATCAAATCAAATTGTATTAGTCACATGCGCCGAATACAACAGGTGTACACCTTACAGTGAAATGCTTACTTACGAGCCACTAACCAACAATGCAGTTGCAAATGAGTAAGAATAAAAGTAACAAGTAATTAAAGAGCAGCAGTAAAATAACAATAGCCAGACAACACAAAGGGGGGTACCGGTACAGAGTCAATGTGCAGGGGCACCGGTTAGTTGAGGTAATATGTACATGTAGGTAAAATTATTAAAGTGACTATGCATAGATGATAACAACAGAGAGTTACAGCAGTGTAAGAGGGGGGAAGGGGGGCAATGCAAATAGTCTGGGTAGCCATTTAATTAGATGTTCAGGAGTCTTATGGCTTGGGTGTAGAAGCTGTTAAGAAGCCTCTTGGACCTAGACTTGGTGCTCCGGTACCGCTTGCCGTGCGGTAGCAGAGAGAACAGTCTATGACTAGGGTGGCTGGAGTCTTTGACAATTTTTAGGGCCTTCCTCTGACACCGTCTGGTGTAGAGGTCCTGGATGGCCAGAAGCTTCTTTTAAGTCTCCTGAGGGGAATAGGTTTTGACGTACCCTCTTCACGACTGTCTTKGTGTGCTTGGACCATGTTAGTTTGTTGGCGATGTGGACACCAAGGAACTTGAAGCTCTTAACCTGCTCCACTACAGCCCTKTTGATGAGAATGGGGGYGTGCTCGGCCCTCTATTTCCTGTAGYCCACAATCATCTCCTTTGTCTTGATCACGTTGAGCGAGAGGTGTATATCCTGGCACCACACAGCCAGGTCTCTGACCTCCTCCCTATAGGCTGTCTCGTCATTGTCGGTGATCAGGCCTACCACTGCTGTGTCATCTGCAAACTTAATGATGGTTTGGAGTCGTGCCTGGCTGTGCAGTCATGAGTGAACAGGGAGTACAGGAGAGGACTGAGCACACACCCCTGAGGGGCCCGTGTTGAGGATCAGTGTGGCGGATGTGTTGTTACCTACCCTTACCACCTGGGGGTGGCCGTCAGGAAGTCCAGGATCCAGTTGCAGAGGGAGGTGTTTAGTCCCAGGGTCCTTCGCTTATTGATGAGCTTTGAGGGCACTATGGTGTTGAATGCTGAGCTGTAGTCAATGAATAGCATTCTCACATAGGTGTTCCTTTTGTCCAGGTGGGAAAGGGCAGTGTGGAGTACAATAGAGATTGCATCATCTGTGGATCTGTTAGGGCGGTATGGAAATTGGAGTGAGTCTAGGGTTTCTGGGATAATGGTGTTGATGTGAGCCATGACCAGCCTTTCAAAGCACTTCATGGCTACAGATGTGAGTGCTACAGGTCGGTAGTCATTTAGGYAGGTAACAGTGTTCTTGGGCACAGGGACTATGGTGGTCTGCTTAAAACATGTTGATATTACAGACTGTCAGTGATGACACGTGGCAGTTGGTCAGCGCATGCTCACAGTACACGTACTGGTAATCCGTCTGGCCCTGCTGCCTTGTGAATGCTGACCTGTTTAAAGGTCTTACATCGGCTGCGGACAGCGTGATCACACAGTCTTCCGGAACAGCTGGTGCTCTCAAGCATGTTTCAGTGTTATTTGCCTCGAAACGAACATAAGTAGTTTAGCTCATCTAGTAGGCTCGTGCCACTGCGCAGCTCCCGGCTGTGCTTCCCTTTGTAGTATGTAATGGTTTGCAAGCCCTGCCACATCCGTCGAGCATCTGAGCCAGTGTTGTAAGATTCGATCTTAGTCCTGTATTGACGCTTTGCCTGTTTAAGGGTTCGTCAGAGGGCATAGCGGGATTTCTTATAAGCTTCGGGGTTAGAGTCCCGCTCCTTGAAAGCAGCAGCTCTAGCCTGTGGCTCGACGCGGATGTTGCCTGGATTCCATGGCTTTTGGTTGGGGTATGTACGTACAGTCACTGTGGGGATGACGTTGTCGATGCACTTATTGATGAAGCCAATGACTGATGTGGTGTACTCCTCAATGCCATTGGAGGAATCCCAGAACATATCCCAGTCTGTGCTAGCAAAACAGTCCTGTAGTTTGGCATCTGCTTCATCTGACCACTTTTTCATTGATTGAGTCACTGGTGCTTCCTGCTTTAATTTTTGTTCGGTTCTATTTCTCAGAGTAAAAACACTCAACGGACAATATGAAAGCTTAACCAAGTGTATTCTGCCCAGAGGGTCAATACAGCTGCATTCAGACAAATACATGTTTCCACCACCACAAATATATATATACACTTCAATTTAGGCACTCCTTCTCTCCAATATTTTATGGTTCGACAGGAAGACGCAATGGTTTATTACCTTAAGGGGATCTGACCTGACCTCAACCCCCTTGATGCTTAATCCAAAGATCTCCACCCGTATCCCCTCTAGCAATCCTGTGACTTCCTCCCATCCACCCCAACACATGCCAAAGCCATCTGGCTCCTACAGATAAACCTTAACTTCTGATGTAAAAAACAGTCTCTATCACTACTTAGATACTATACTTCTGAGTATAACAATGTCCCAAGTTTAACCCAGAATCTGACAGTTTGTAAGCAGGAATCAGGAGGATAGAATTATGGTCAGATTTGCCAAAATGAGGAGAGGGAGAGCTTTGTACACATCTCTGTGTGTGGAGTAAAGGTGGTCCAGAGTTTTCCCCCCCTCTGGTTGCACATTTAACATGCTGATAGAAATTTGTTAAGACGGATTTAAGTTTCCCTGCATGAAAGTCTCCGGCTACTAGGAGCGCCGCCTCTGGGTGAGCGTTTTCCTGTTTGCTTACGGTGGAATAAGCTCATTCAGTGCGGTCAGTGCCAGCATCAGTCTGTGGTGGTACGTAGACAGCCATGAAAAATACAGATAAACTCTCTAGGTAGATAGTGTGGTCTACAGCTTATCATGAGATACTCCACCTCAGGTGAGCAAAACCTTGAGACTTCCTTAGATATCTTGCACCAACTACTATTTACAAAAATACATAATCCGCCGCCGCTGTTCTGTCGATACAGAGTATAACCAGCCAGCTGTATGTTGATAATGTCGTCGTTCAGCCACGACTCCGTGAAGCATAAGATATTACAGTTTTGAATGTCCCATTGGTAGTTTAATCTTCCTTGTAGGTCATCGATTTTATTTTCCAAAGATTGCACGTTTGCTAGCAGAATGGAAGGCAGTGGGGGTTTACTCGATCGCCTACGAATTCTCAGAAGGCAGCCCACCCTCTGGACCCTTTTTCTCTACCTTCTCTTCACGCAAATGACGGGGATCTGGGGAAGCAGTATATCATTCACGTCAGGCTCATTAAAGGAAAAAAAGGATTCTGCCACTTCTTGGTGAGTAATCGCAGTTCTGATGCCCAGATGTTATTTTCGGTCATAAGAGACATTAGCAGCAACATTACATAGAAAATAAGTTAAAGATTAAGTTACAAACAACGGAAAGAAACTAACCAAAAACCACAATTGGTTAKGAATACGTAAATCATCAGCCTTGTTCTCCGGCGCCATCTCGTCAATATAGTCACATGCAAGAATGGTGAACAAGTGACTAAATTCAGAGTTCCACTTACGGGTCTGTCTCTGCTAAGGTGAAGTCACAAACGTCATCCTACAGAGCACAAGAGGGACAGAAGAGAGGGGGTCAAAGTTAATTCACTGTAGAGAAGTGAAGGGTCACTGCCGATAGCATTATTTAATATCACAGAACATGCATACATCTTTGTTTTGGGGAACAACTTTGTAGTTTATATGCTGTTTATTATGGGCGTTTTCTTCACTACACTGAACACAACCCTGATCTGACGCTTTGATAGCAAGTTAGTTATGGAAGCAAGTTAGGGTACCTAACAACAAAAAAGTGTCCTCAAATCCCCAACAAAACAAGTGACAAATCCCCACCTCTGCATCGCTAAGGTCTTCTGACTCCAGGTCAATATCGAAAACACCAGCCATCCTGCGAAATAAATTAGAGTTATAGATTAGCTAGGTGTGATATGTCATTACAAAAACAACGACAGAGAGTTAGCAATGAAACACGCAGTTGTTGTTACTATCCAACTAGCTATGCCTGACATGTGAAAATACTAAGCAGCTACACTGTCAAAGCAGGACAAGAAGCTGGCGTTATCTAACGTTACCCTAGATGGGATCTAGGCAGGCGAATCGGTCTTATGGATGAAGTTTATGCATTAGAGAATATTTCTTACTGGGCCCGCGGGCAGGGATGGCAATGCTAATGCTAGCTAGCTAATGCTGTTGAGCGTTGTCAACAGGCATAGTTGGAGATAGTTGACTAAACTCAACGATTTACGATGGAGTTCAGCGGTGACTAGTCTGGGGGACAGGAGCTCCCGACGTTACAAAGACGTTATCAAAAACTAACTATTTCAGGACTCAAAAGAATAGCCCGCATGGTTGGGTGCTGAAATCAGTAGTTATTGATAAAAACGTAATTTATGTGATGTCGGAGTTCCAGTCCGCTCACAGCCACACTCGTCGCCTCCATCTTAAAATCGCATTATTTAGTTTAATCGGCTAACGTTAGATTCAAGAGAACCAGAGTCAGAGAGCTAGCCAGCTCATGTGAAAGTTCAGACTGTGTTGGAATGTAATGTTAGTAAGACATTAGAGAACCAAGTTTGTTGCGTCACTTGAGCTAGTTAAAATGACAAAATTGACTGTATCAAACATACATATTTATGTAATGATCACATCGGGTTGACAGCTAACGTTACCGCTAGCTAGTTACGTTAACTTATCACCTGTGAGTCGTCTTATGCAGTTAACGTTCGTTAGCTAACCTAGCCTAGCATTTCACCTCGGCTCATACCTTCATTCGTCGTGACCAGAGTCAGTGAGCTTATAAGGAACCCAGGCTGGCTGATTCCACTTTCCTTGCCGTGTCGCTCGGGAACAATCTCGTTTGATCTAAACTGTAGTCATAAATAAGAATACGATTATCTTAAAAAGCTGTCTGTCACCTCGCTCTGGTCCTTGTTGCTGTTCTGATGTTTGTTTCTCTTGGCATGTGTGATTGAACTTTTACCTTTTTTTAGCTACGTCATCAGTAAAAGTCTTGCGATTGGCAGCTTTTTATTTTATAGCAGTACATCAGTTTATGGCACTGTTTTTTATTTTATTATAAACAAAACAGAACAATCAATATACAATGTAAAATCACAAATATAGCAAGATACGTACATGAAAAAAAGTTTATAGAAAAGTGGACATGKGCATTTTGACAAGTGCAGACATGGGTCAGAGAGGCAATTCCCATTGGTGGAAAAAATTGCATTCCAGCTCCATAGAAGCTGTTCAGGGGTCAGGGACATTGTGGTCTCTCCACCAACTGKCTTTATCCCAGTTTCACTATCGAGGTTATGGACATTATGTAATGTCAAAAGAAGCGYACTATATAGGGAATAGAATGCCACGTTTTTGTTATTATAAGGATGACAATGATATTTATATCTCTGGAGACAATTCAACTATTTTATCAAACTGATAAAAAAGTAACAAAACCTAAGAAAAAACCCCACTCCAACAGATGCGTTACCTAGCCTATTTGGAAGTAACAAGCAGTCTTTGTTTTTTGTTATTGTCTCTGGCTTTGTCTGTTTCAATCAAAGGTAGTAGCTCTTTTGGTGGTTTCATTTCTTGGGTAAACAGAAGTGAGAGAGAGAAAGGCCACTTAGGCCTACAACCTATACACCTCTGTGAGTGCAGCTTCCTGCAAGACCAGTCCATAACACACCAGCTCAGAAGCAACTGTTGTTTCACCTATGAGAATACAACACCAAACCATCACACTATGCATGCTACCATTTACGACAAAGCTTCTTTTTTTTTTTTAGGAGGAGGCTTAGGCAATTTTGTATAAAATCATATGTTTCAAGGTATGACGCTGAAGGTTTGCAAATGGCAAACCTGATTTGGGCTGCTAACTTTTTTTTAATAAAGGTGGCCTACATCTGAAAGGAAGTGGAACTTTCCCGGAACTAGTGGTTTTACAAGTAAACATAACTGTCCATTGTCAGACTGGAACCTGTGACCTGTAATTCTGCTAGTAACAGCACACAGAGAATGGCATCTCTTTGGTTTATCTTAATGATTTGTGAGTACAATTTATTGGAATTTCAGAGGGTCTTCTTAATGAATAGCCTGATTTGATTATACATGTTTTTTTCTTCTTCTTTGATTGAAATAGAAAAATTGCCTAATGTGTTGTATTCTATCTATCAAACAGTGTTCATTGTCAAGCCACGGCAGTCTGTGGAGGAGTCTGTGTTTCGAGAGGTCCAGCTTGGAGATACTGCCATTTTGCTCTGTAATATCTCTTACCATTACGAGATAACCTGGTTGAAGCACAAACCTGAGCAGACTCCTGCCGTTTTAATGTGTGTGAGTCTAAATGGTGGAAATATCATCTATGGGCACCGATCCAATCTTCATTTCGAGGCAGAGATTGCCAACAGGTCATTGGCATTGAAAATCAAGACCGTTGAGGATGCAGACCGTGGATTGTATTACTGCATGGGAAAGGTTGGGAAAAGTATGATGCTTGGGGGAGGAAGCAGACTTCACGGTAAGAGGGGATTTTTGCTCGTCAAAAACATACGTGTATTTTTCACAAAATCCTTTTAATATCATGTTTACTCTCACATTCATCTTGGCATCCAGAGCCAAATCTCACTTGCGCTGGCCAGCTACTTAATTTAGAACATTTTAATTGTTAAATCTGTCACAAAATAATATTCTCACTTTATGTTCAGTCTCTCCAACTGTGAACTTTGACGTTTACAAACCTATTCATCATCACTGGGGGTACACCTAATCATCAACCGATCATCGGTTGATGATTAGAACCGATCATCAAGTCATTTATGTCACTATTTTTCAGTGTCTGGCCTTGAAGCTATAAATKAATCTTCTACCACTTATGAACAAGGTAACATAAATCTAGAAACAAAATGATATTACAACTTAAATGCTGTGTCCTACTGCATTCAACACTAACAAAAAGGTAAAGTTAACCCCTGCCTCTCTCCTATACTTCTCCTTTTTAGCTTCGCCTGCATTGTGTAGTTGGACCTCCGGGCTCTCCTTCGCTCATCTGCATGCAGCTGTAGTTGGACTGGGTCTGTTGGGGATGATACTGGCAGTTTGCATCACTCATCACAAGACCAAGAAAAGAAACATGGCAACCTAAACGGTCTGGTCAGAATAAGCTGCTCTGTATGCTTGTCTTGCTCAGTGTGTTTCAGTGTCTGATTACAGTATAATGTATAAGAAACCTGAATGCTATAGTCCTACAGCATGTATTTTGATTATTTATCTTAAGACAAATGATATTGTGGTCAACAGCTCTGGAATTTGGGTCAAGTTTATCAGGAAGGAAGGAATTATTTTGTCTCAGTGTGTAAGATTTCCTGCTGCATATTTTGTCATTGGTATTTGTATTGCACTTGGGCCTTTTGAAATTAAAATAAATAAAAGACTGCATGAGGGCCTGGCCTACAATGTGACTTTATAATAATAGGAAAAGGAGCTAGACTTTTATACTAACTTTCACCTACTGTCTGTCCCACCTCTTTGCAATTTAATCAGAAATGCAAACATGTGTACCGGTAGTCTGTACACTACAAAATATTTTTTTCAGTGAGTTGTTGTACTGTCTATGGAACAAATCAATTAAGTACATGTCCAATGCTCATACAATAATTGGTTCTGTGTGCTGTAAAGCTAGCAAAACAAATCGAAGAGCAGACAGACACCTGTTCTGACCTGTCTGCCTAGCTAAGTCTCAACAGTGCTCAGGTGAGTTATAAGCAGTTTTAGATTGAAATGATGTGTAAATATGCTGTTGCATAATGCCGCTTAATTTAGCATGTTTTTTCCCCAGCTATCCAACAACATTGATAGCTAGCTAGCTAGCCATTGAGCGTGCAAGCATTTAGCTAGCTACCTCTACTTGCTAGCCAGCTAATGTTAGCTAATGTCACCTAGTTTAGCATCTTTTTTGTTGCAGCTATCCGTGCCGGGCCAGACGTGACGTGTATAGCCGTAAAGGACATTTTTGTGACCTTAGTTAACCTTTTCTGCTGCTTTTGAGACACGGTTCAATCCCACCTTGGGGCACTACTTGTTGAGTAATTAAAACACTAAACAATCACAATACTGTAACTACTGGTCACCCTATGTATTATTATTGTAATATGTATTCATTATACAATTCTGTCAGTTATTAATGATAAACATGTTTTACTAGAGTTTTAGGCCTAGATATCTTACAATGTATTTAGATATTTATAGACTGTGTGTGTGAGAGAGAGATGCATGTTGTCTTCATTTTCCCTTGTCAGCCACTCATCTCTGCTTTTCTGCTTCATAAAAAGCTGAGGTCTGGAACTCTCTCCAGGTCATCTCTCTCTCTAGTCTTTGGTTGCCTAGTTTTTAAATCGCTACATTCATTCATTGTGGAGAACAAACATCAGTTTGGCCGGAGCGATGTGGATGGGTAGCAGGGAATGGCCTTGGTACATACATTTTTGGGGGATTCTGTATTGTGTCAGGTTGACTGTTGTGTCCTCACCTTTGTTCTGATCATTTCCACATAATCTCCAAAGTGTTCCCTTTCAGTTTTTACCATGGTTATGCATAGGCGTCTCATATTTCTTCAGTGAGAAACATTTTGATTTGGCCCTCTCCATATAGGCCAATTCCCCTGAGTGTAAAGAGTTATAATTATTAAGAGAATTAGAACTTGTCATGAAAAGTTGTGTCCCACATGGGTAGTTTGCCAGTTTTTCTTGGTTGAAATAATATGTTTAACTACTCTCCATTCTTTAAGTTACTACTGTGGTAAAGAAAATGGACATGGCTTCTAATGCAGTGGATGACCAGTATATTCAATGTCTAGAGCAGAAAGTCTATTGAAAGCGGAGCTGAATGCCAGTATGGAATATCATGCTGAATGGGAGCTAAGGGCTTGTAAGTAAAGTCTAGACCTGTTGTAGTCGGCGCATGTGACAAATACAATTTGATTTGATTTGATTTACATCTGCATTGCTTGCTCTTTGGGGTTTTAGGCTGGGTATCTGTATAAGCACTTTGTGACAACTGCTGATGAAAAAGGGGCTTTATAAAACTAATGTCATTGATTGCTTGTATATGATTCTATTCATGTCAGAAAATCTAAATATCTTACATTTCGTGAATAGAAAGTTGTACCTTAAGCTAACACATTTTCCTGGTMTTTCCTGCTGGGGACAGGGTGCTTCAGGTTTGGGAATGGAGGACCTAGAGAATTAGAATATTAACTTTAATTAGTGCCCACATTTAAGAATTAAACTACATTTGAGTTAGCTGTGCATCTCATCTGATTGAGAATTCAAATCAAACTTTGTCACATGCGCCGAATACAACAGGTGTAGACCTTACCGTGAAATGCTTACTTAAACCAACAGTGCAGTTCAAGAAGAGTTAAGAAAATATTTACCAAATAAACTCAAGTAAAAAATAAGAAAAAGTAACACAATAAAATAACGAGGCTATATACAGGGGGTACCGGTGCCGAGTCAATGTGCAGGTGTACAGGTTAGTCGAGGTCATTTGTACGTGAAGGTAGGGGTGAAGTGACTATGCATAGATAATAAACAGCGAGTAGCAGCAGTGGACAAAACAAATGGGGGGGGGGGGGGGTTCAATGTAAATAGTCCAGTGGCCATTTGATTAATTGTTCAGCAGTCTTATGGCTTGGGGTAGAAGCTGTTAAGGACCTTTTGGTCCTAGACTTGGCGCTCCGGTACCGCTTGCTGTGCGGTAGCAGAGAAAACAGTCTATAACTTGGGTGACTAGAGTCTCTGACAATTTTTGGGGCCTTCCTCTGACACCGCCTTATATAGGTCCTGGATGGCAGGAAGCTTGGCACCAGCGATGTACTGGGCTGTACGCACTACCCTCTGTAGTGCCTTACGGTCAGATGCCGAGCAGTTGCCATACCAGGCGGTGATGCAACCGGTCAGGATGCTCTCGATGGTGCAGCTGTAGAATTTTTTGAAGATCTGGGACCCATGCCAAATATTTTCAGTCTCCTGACAGGGAAAAGGCGTTGTCTTGCCCTCTTCATGACTGTCTTGGTGTGTTTGGACCATGATAATTTGTTGGTGATGTGGACACCAAGGAAGTCGAAACTCTCGACCCGCTCCACTACAGCCCTGTCGATGTCAATGGGTGCCTGTTCGGCCCACCTTTTCCTGTAGTCCACGATCAGCTCCTTTGTCTTGCTCACATTGAGGGAGAGGTTGTTGTCCTGGCACCACACTGCCAGGTCTCTTGACCTCCCTATAGGCTGTCTCATCATTGTTGGTGATCAGGCCTACCACTGTTGTTGTCAGCAAACTTAATGATGGTGGTTGGTGTCGTGTTTGGCCACGCAGTCATGGGTGAACAGGGAGTACAGGAGGGGACTAAGCACGCACCCCTGAGGGACCCCAGTAGGGACGCTGAGAAAGTGCCCAGGGTCCCTGCTTATCTGCATGAACGTGCCTTAGGCATGCTGCAAGGAGGCGTGAGGACTTCAGATGTGGGCAGGGCAATAAATTGCAATGTCCGTACAGTGAGACGCCTAAGACAGCACTACAGGGAGACAGGACGGACAGCTGATCGTCCTCGCAGTGGCAGATCACGTGTAACAACAACTGCACAGGATCGATACATCACACCTGCGGGACAGGTACAGGATGGCAACAACAACTGCCCGAGTTACACCAGGAACGCACAATCCCTCCACCAGTGCTCAGACTGTCCGCAATAGGCTGAGAGAGGCTGGACTGAGGGCTTGTAGGCCTGTTGTAAGGCAGGTCCTCACCAGAAATCACCGGCAAACAACGTCGCCTATGGGCACAAACACACCGTCGCTGGACCAGATAGGACTGGCAAAAAGTGCTCTTCACTGACGAGTCGCGGTTTTGTCTCATGATGGTCGGATTCGCGATTATCTCCGAAGGAATGAGCGTTACACAGAGGCCTGTACTCTGGAGCGGGATCGATTTGGAGGTAGAGGGTCCGTCATGGTCTGGGGCGATGTGTCACAGCATCATCGGACTGGACTTGTTGCCATTGCAGGCAATCTCAACACTGTGCGTTACAGGGAAGACATTCTCCTCCCTCATGTGGTACCCTTCCTGCAGGCTCAACCTGACATGACCCTCCAGCATGACAGTGCCACCAGCCATACTGCTTCTTCTGTGTAGCCATCTTAGGCGTCTCACATCTGCATTCCTCATGCCTCCTTGCAGCATGCCAAAGGCACGTTCACGCAGATGAGCAGGGACCCTGGGCATCTTTCTTTTGGTGTTTTTCAGAGTCAGCAGAAAGGCCTCTTTAGTGTCCTAAGTTTTCATAACTGTGACCTTAATTGCCTACCGTCTGTAAGCTGTTAGTGTCTTAACGACCGTTTCACAGGTGCATGTTCAGTAATTGTTTATGGTTCATTGAACAAGCATAGGAAACAGTGTTTAAACYATTGACAATGAAAGCCTGTGAAGTTATTTGGATTTTTACGAATTATCTTTGAAAGACAGGGTCCTAAAAAAGTKTCTTTTTTTGCTGAGTTAAATATATATATATATATACATTTTTGGGGGGCTGAGTTGTATATAAATTATTATTTTTTTGCTCAGAAAACTTGGGGGGGGGCAGTTGGGGAACCCTGAGATAAGACGTTCAAGAAATTTGTATCATGACATTGTTTACAGTCACAATATTTTCTTTGTGCAGATCAGATGTCATGTCATTACATGAAAAAACCATCATCAAGCGTTAAACAGATTCATGTCATAGCTCGCTTATGACATGAATCTGTTTTACACTTGATGATTACTGCACTTAAAAAAAAAAAATACTACTGGAATTTAAACCATTGAGTAAATCTGTCCATCTATGTGGTGAGATAATCATATTGTCCAGCAGACGGCGATATCACCTTGTTAATAATTCAGTTGAATGACTTCCTCATCTGTGAATTACTTCATGTCAAGCTTTTTAAAGCTTCACATCACAGACCTATTGGCTGTTTAAATGATCACCTCCTCCTTTGTACAATGCCACACACCCTCGCTCGCTTTCATGATCCCAACCAAAAAACAAAGTGTTTGTTTTCGGACATTGTGACCATAAAAGTGGAACAAGCGTGGGCAAAATGGAGATAATGTGTCTGCTGCCAAGTAGAACTTGTGCAATCAAGGCCGGCTCCCTTCAACAACCCTCCAACTCTTAGCCTACTACAATTACCTTTTGGTTTCATTTCCAAAATAAAAGTCTAGAGCTTGTTTTAGAATGCATGCCCTGCACTTTATTTGGCTAGTAGGCAAATAGGCCTACATTAGGTTATAATGACTCTATTACGGCATTCCTCCAGAAAAGGCATCTTCTGAGGCTGAGGGGTGCTTTTCCAAAAGACATGGTGCTGTGGGTCTGCATGGAGATCACAAGCTCTTCGACTTGGCAGCCGTGTCGTGATGGACGGAATAGCCTGTACAGAGACTACTTAAAACCACGGCAACAGAGATACTGTGAAGTGTGGGAATAAGCTTATGCCAGACTTAGCCTACGTTTAACCTCTCCCTTGTTCATTTCAAAGTCCATATGTTCATGACCTGATTCATATAAATCATGTCAAATTATTTTTAATTCATATTAACCCCTCCTACAGAATATGCTTTGGCAAGATTTGGAGTGATGAAATAAATATCAAAATATTCTATGAAAAAATTATTTGAGTGGCAAAGACTCCAGTTGTCATACATAATTCATAGATTCACCAAACAGCTATTATTATTCTGATTCATTATTCCTGGTAGATACTAAAGTTTATGATTCATTATTCCTGGTAGATACTAAAGTTTATGATTCATTATTCTTGGTAGATACTACTGGTTATGAATCATTATTCCTGGTAGATACTACTGGTTATGATTCATTATTCCTGGTAGAGACTACTGGTTATGATTCATTATTCCTGGTAGATACTACTGGTTATGATTCATTATTCCTGGTAGATACTACTGGTTATGATTCATTATTCCTGGTAGAGACTACTGGTTATGATTCATTATTCCTGGTATATACTACTGGTTATGATTTATTATTCCTGGTAGATACTACTGGTTATGATTAATTATTCCTGGTAGAGACTACCGGTTATGATTCATTATCCCTGGTAGAGTACTGGTTATGACTCATTATTCCTGGTATATACTACTGGTTATGATTAAAGACAGAGCCCAGAGAATGGGATGATACAATATTGAAATAGTCATAAGTTGATAAGGTGCATGCATGGGGATGGTCACGTCACCCAGAGATATGCCCATGCTGTAGAGATATATCTAGAGGACTGAAACTTCACTGTTGTAGGCACAATACAGCTAGTGCTATCTAGACTTGCGGTGGCAAACAAATCCATTACATTAGAAACCTAAATGTGAAGTAAACTCAACTGAGGAGTAACAGACAATGGAGACTTTTAACTTGAAAACGTGCAGGACAGCTCTTTCCGGTGTTATACTATGTTGCGCTTGTTTGGGTAGCACTCTCTACAGGCTGTTTGGTGTACGTTTTTTTGTTGGTGAGATGAAACTGCCAAAACTCTGAAAGGTATTATTGCATGTCAGAATTGCAACACGATTTGTCCAGGCCTAAAATGTTAGTCCATAATCGTAGCCTGGTGTTTGCATCTTCACAGATGAAATTTCACGTTTAAGTTCATATTTCACACATGGCTTTTCTTACTATACTAAAAATGTGCGTATGGATTTTCTTACGATCCTAACGATACGTACGTTCAACCTTTTGGCAGGTATCTTGCTCCACAAAAGCGGTCCACATGCTTCTCAGCCGAAACAGTTCGGAAGAGTTTGTGCATATATTATGGCAAGATTTTGTGATGTTTTTGGTGAGAGTTTTTTCAGCTGTTCAGGCACACAATTTTTGTTTTCTTTTTCTAGAGGCAAGCCGAAGTTCGGAGCCGAAGAATACGCCCCTACGTCGGGGATTGGTCAAGAGTGGTGATTCTTCAATAAAGACTTTGTTATTGTTCAACAAGAGACGAATCGTTTTCATGCACATTTTTTCACTCTTATCCAGACCGGTTTACAGTTAGTGCATTTATCTTAAGATAGCTAAGTGGGACAACCACATATCACAGGCATAGAAAGTAAAGTTTTCCTCAATAACGTAGCTGTCGGTAGAGTCAGACCTCGAAGGGGGGGTGGGGTTGGGGGTGGGGTCAAGAGCAGGTTAAGTGTGAGGAGGAGGACTATTTAAGATACATTTCTGAAAATGTATTAAAAATAAAAAACTGAAATAACTTATTTACATAAGTATTCAGACCCTTTGCTRTGAGACTCGAAATTGAGCTCCGGTGCATCCTGTTTACATTGATCATCATTGAGATGTTTCTACCACTTGATTGGAGTCCACTGGTAAATTCAATTGATTGGACATGATTTGGAAAGGCACACACCTGTCTATATAATGGTGCCACAGTTGAGGGTGCATGTCAGAGCAAAAACCAAGCCATGAGGTTGAAGGAATTGTCAATCGAGCTCAGAGTCAGGATTGCGTCGAGGCACAGATCTGGGGAAGGGTACCAAAAATGACTGAAGGTCCCCAAGAACACGGTGGCCTCTATCATTCTTAAATGGAAGAAGTTTGGAACCGCAAAGACTCTTCCTATAGCTATCCGCCAGGCCAAACTGAGCAATCGGGGGAAAAGGGCCTTGGTCCGGGAGGTGACCAAGAACCCGATGGTCCCTCTGTCACAGTTCCTCTGTGGAGATGGGAGAACCTTCCAGAAGGACAACCATCTCTGCAGCACTCCACCAATCAGGCCTTTATGGTAGAGTGGCCAGACGGAAGCCACTCCTCAGTAAAAGACACATGACAGGCCTCTTGGAGTTTGCCAAAAGGCAACTAAAGGACTCTCAGACCATGAGAAACAAGGTTCTCTGGTCTGATGAAACCAAGATTGAACTCTTTGGCCTGAATGCCAAGCAAAAAGTCTGGAGGAAACCAGGCACTGCTCATCACCTGGCCAATACCCTCCCTACGTTGAAGCATGGTGGTGGCAGCATCATGTTGTGGGGATGTTTTTCAGGGACTGGGAGACTAGTCAGGATTGAGGGAAAGAGGAACAAGAGATCCTTGATGAAAACCTGCTCTAGAGTGCTCAGGACCTCAGACTGGGGTCAATGCAGGAGTGGCTTCGGGACAAGTCTCTGAATGTCCTTGAGTGGCCCAGCCAGAGCCTGGACTTGAAACCGATCAAACATCTCTGGAGAGACCTGAAAATACGCTCCTCGACGCTCCTCATCCAACCTGACAAAGCTTGAGAGGATCTGCTGACAAGAATGGGAGAAACTCCCCACATAAAGGTGTGCCAAGCTTGTAGCGTCATACCCAAGAAGACTCTATGCTGTAATCGCTGCCAAAGGTGCTTCAACAAAGTACTGAGTAAAAGGTTTGAATACTTATGTAAATGTGATATTTGTTTTTTTAATTTAAAATACATTTGCAAACATTTCTAAAAACCTGTTTTGCTTTGTCATTATGGGGTATTGTCTGGAGATTGATGAGGGGGGAAAACAATTTAATCAATTTCAGAATAAGGCTGTAATGTATTAAAATGTGGAAAAAGTGAAGGGGTCTTAATACTTTCCGAATTCACTGTATATGGGCCAATTGGGCAGTGCCCACCATGCCCAATTTATTCAAAGCTTTTTGAAAGGCCCAGAATCTTTCTGTAGATACTTCTGAGGAATTCTGAAGGTTTCAGCAAAGGAATTTAGTTTTCCATGTGCAATGTACTTCATTTAGACCAGGGTCCCCAACTGGTGTGGTTTTATTTGGCCCCCCAACTTTTCTGAGCAAATTGTTGGACATAAGACTGTAAAAACACCAGCAAATGAGCTCCAAGTGATTCCCACACATATATGTGATCGTATACAAATGTAAGCAAGGTTTGAGATTATTATGTTTAATTCAAACATTATATATTGTTGGGCTTCTTGTGGTCAATTTGCAGTCTACAAATTATTTGTACTATGTTCTGGCCCCCTAACCATCCGCTCAAGAAAAMAAAATGKGGGTTTTGATCTCCGATTTAGACATACATAGCCTATTCTTAACTACTGGAGCATAAATACTGATGCATTTACCAAGCAGCTGYTTGACTAGTCAACAAAAATTTTAACTATGTAATTTATATTCAATGTGTTCATGTAATGTGCTACATTAAAGGGGCAATTATGCTAGTGTGCTTTGTTTACAATGGAATTACAGTATGAGAGTGATTAAACGTCATAAGATTCCTTTGAAGTCATATCAGATCCCGGATGCATGACTAACATATCCTTGTTGATTCATTGACAGAATGACATTTTATAGACAGCCTATTGCTGTGCTATAGTCTAAATATTCTGGGAAAGGGACAGACATTTAGTCTGGGATTTAGTCTTGTATCAGCATTCAGCAAACCTCCAATCTTTCTGCAAGTGACATAACCCCTCTTACGCTTTTGTAATCAATCTGAATCGGTTTGGCGTTACTTTGTTACTGCATGTTCTTACAGGCGAAAKGAAAAGATAAGTACCCACTTCACTCCAATAAATAAACAAATGTAATAACAACAGAAAACCCATTACTGTCTGCACACCCCAGCTTGCCATTACGGCTAAATAACATCTTAAAACTGATGGAGATGGGCAGAAAGAATAGACATAGAGAAGCAGCTAAGTAGGCTAATGGCCAACCCAGGACCTCCATATCTGGCTTCTTCACCTGCGGGATCGTCTGAGACCAGCCACCCGGACAGCTGATGAAAGTGAGGAGTATTTCTGTCTGTAATAAAGCCCTTTTGTGGAGAAAAACTCATTCTGATTGGCTGGGCCTGACTCCCCAGTGGGTGGACCTGGCTCCCAAGTGGGTGGGCCTATGCCCTCCGAGGCCCACCCATGGCTGCACCCCTGACCAGTCATGTGAAATCCATAGATTAGGGCCTAATGAATTTATTTCATTTGACTGATTTCCTTAACTGTAACTCAGTAAAATCATTGAAATTGTTACATGTTGCGTTTATATTTTTGTTCAGTATATATTTTCATTTATTCGCCCATTTGGCTAGCACAATTTTGGTTTCATGTATTGGTATGAAAATAAACACAACTGAACAAATAGCTATTTAGAGCATTTCCCCAAAATACCTGTCCTGGTTTTGGGTTATAGACGATAACATTTAGTAGGCTATAACAAATGAGCATTGTCAGAATGATAGGCCTAAATGATAATGCAAATCATGAATGATTACTTAGTCAGGCTAACTTTTTGTTGTTGCTTGCTGTAGACCTAATTCAACATCATCCTCTGCCTGCATCCCTAATCCCTATCTGCCTCTGGTCTAACGAATTTCCACCTCTCACTTTATCAGTCTTGCTTGTCCATCTTCCTCAATTAAAATGAGTTATTCTTACAAATCAATCCTGCTGGCAAAACGTAATGAAATATTATCTAAATATTTAGCTATAGGGTGGATGTAGGGATGTTTAAAAATATATATAATAATGAGCACTCAGATAGTGCAACTACTAGACAAGTTGGCCAGGGAAGAAAAAATGTGCGAGCCGACCCCCTAGTTGGCTACTATCTTACAATCAATGTTCTCGGAACTGCCTTTGTTGAGCTACTACATTTTAAAATTTTCTCCAAACAGCCTCATTCATTGATATGATGTTTCAATATTCTCAGGGCCACCTTGTTGATACATTGCTTCAATGTTCGCAGAATGTTTTTCTCCTTCCCTGGCGAATAAGGCAGACGGGCAAATGCAGAAATGAGCGGGATGCGCAAGAGACAATGTCGGTGGGAAGCGCAGAGACACTGTCTTAGTAGGCTACACTGTTTTGGCGTTCCGCAACGTTGGCTTCATAAAGCCTATAGCAGGGGGATAGCAACCTTTTTCATGAGGAGTGCCAATTTACAATATATCCTACATACCATTTCTAAATATCTGCGTGCGAGGTATGATTTTCATATACTCATTGTAGGCTACCTAACTGTGCCCCAAAAATGTCTAACGGCCCATAAACGAAATAATACTATTAACCGGCAACTTAACATAGACGCTGTCCATTCAGCACCAAACCAACGAGCTCCACTATGCCTACATGTACCGAGGCACTGTCCATTCAGTTGAATCATGGGCGAGGCCTTAGCTCCGTTTAAAAAGGCATGTGTAGATTTTCCTTTCGTGATTTTTGTCATTATTTGGTCGAGTTTGTTTGTCTTCGTGCGTCCCTGTCGATTGTAGGCCTAAGTAGGCTTAAGTCCTTTAATGTATGCGTTTTATTTCAATGCATGTGTAGAATTTATCTGGCATAGTTTGCCTTCCCTGTCAACTGTTTTATGCATCGGTTACTTTCACATTGATATTTGAAGTCGGCCTTGTTGTTATTTGATAGCGCGTATTACGCATCTATTTCTTGGCGCACTGTATGCGACATTCCACAAGTAAATGAGTCAATTTATGTTGAGGTTGAGTAGCTAACCTTTTACACACCGCCCACAGACCTTTAAACGTTATATTGAGGTGATAATTAATGGCTTGTCCATTTTTGTTTGTTTTTGCTGTTCTCCACATACCATTTTAAAGTTTTTAAATGGTGTAGAAATGCAGTTTGCCTAAATGAGCGTCGACTTACCAAAAACTCAGTGGAGGCTTTGCAATCACCCCCCCCCCCCCACCACACCCTACTTTGCCATTCCCTAGGTTTATCTGAAATGACGCCACTGTATTATTTAGTGATGGCACAGCGAAAAAAGCTGTTCGCGCCTCTTTTTATATTTCAATGAAAAAAAAATATTTCAATGTGATACACTCTGAGTCTGCGCACTTTTCGTCAGATGCTTTTCGTAGTTATGAAACTTCTAAACTCAGGTTTTGTAATCGAGTCTCGCTGGCCAATCAAGGAACTGTGATTCCGTTCACGTGATCGCATTTTTATGTAACAAACGGGTGTACACCTGTATGTTGCCAAGTCTCTACTGGCACATAAACTAGAGACACATTGTAGGTTACAGCTATGGCTAAACACATTTTTTAAATACGTTTATAATAACCGGCATACATTGTATGCCGACCATCTAGCCTACAATGTCGGTCCAACACCCCGAAAGAGAGGACGACGTCGAAGAAAGAAAAGGATTCTTCATCGAACCAGAATACGACTGGGACGAGGAGCAGGACAATGTAGACCACCACACACTTATTTTACAAAAAGCCGATGCACTGGCATCAGAAAACCGTCTCAAAGAAGCCATCGATGTTTACTCGATGGCCTTGAGATATGGTTCTGTAGGGCCGGAGCAGATGAGCACTTTAGTGGATTGTATTCTGCGCAACTTCAAGAGAAAGCTGGGAAAGGATGAGGCGCCTTCGGAACGAACGCTACATATTTTGGATAACGCCGGGGAGGAGGATGTTTTTGACTGCCCGAATTGTCATAGATTTCTAAGCGAGCCCGTGACTATCGGCTGTGGACATTCGTACTGTAAAAGATGTTTACAACACCAGCTGCTCTCCAAATGCAAGCTGTGTAGCGAGGTAGGAGACAGGCCGACGGAGCTTAAAACGAATGTGATTCTATTCGGACTTTTGGAAAAGTGGTTTCCCGAGGAGCTGAAAAGGTCTAGAGCTATTAGTGAAATTGAAGACCTGTCTAGAAGGAAACATTTCGAGGAGGCCGTATCACTAGCGACAGATATGATTGAATCTGGTGAGTGGGGGCAGGAAAGGCTTGTGGATACCACTTCCCATCCTTGTTTTGTATGCTATGATGAGACATTTAGGATATCTGTCAAAGCATGAAAACAGAGTGTTATTTTAGTCATTCCCTGTTACTGTTTCTGGTATTTATTATCAAAGAGTAGGGAAGGGGAGTTCCACTGACCAATTTTGACATGTGTTTGACTGTAGCTTTTTTGGCAGCGTTTACAGGAAGCCCAATTCTGATATTTTTTYCACAAATTTATCTTTTGACCGATTAGATCTGAAAAATATCTGATGTGGTTGGTCAAACGACCAATTAGTGGAAAACATCAGAATTGGGCTGCCTGCGTGAACGCAGCCTTTGTGCCACTGATGTAACCCTCGTGCCACCCTGTTACGACATTTCTTAAAATGGGCATGCGCACAAGCAGCGAGTTTCATAAGGCAGGTCGTGACACAGTGGAACGTTTTGTAACTAAGTAGCGGGGGATGGGTTTGACAAACATTAATGTTATAACGTTTGGTCCCTTCTCAAAGTCCGAAAAAGACACAAAAAAAGGCTAAATGTGCTGCCCAATCAAGGCATGGCAGTGCAGTTCACGTGATGGCATTTTTACGTAACAAACGGGTGTATACCTGTGTGTTGCCAAGTCTACTGGTACATAAGACACTAAAAAGTCAAAATACAGAGAGAGTGTCAATGCAAATATTGCAAAGGCAATAAAAAGTGACAACACGGAAGTCTATAGTTATTGCTGTAGGCTGTGTCTAGATTCCTTCAATTATTAGATGAGGTTTTAATGACACCAGACATACAATTAGTAATACTTAAAAAATAAATACCAAAGAGATTCCTGAAACTTGTCATTCTGTCTCCTATGGGTAATACTGAGCGGTTAACCAACATTTCGCTTATTTTTCGGTTTTTAAACAACTTATTGACCGACATCTGTTAAATGATCTGAATTCCATATTTTATTTTATTTTCTTCTGTGAGCTCAGTGCTGTTTCTTTAGAGAAATCACATCAAGCCCAAACTGTGCGATGTAGGTCCAGTAGGGAGTTGTAGTCTACACCAGGCCATTATTTGACATAGTTTAGTGCAGAAAACATCATAATTAAGAACAAATGACCATAATCCATTGCTCGCCCACTTGTCCAGCCATTGTTTCTTCAGCTGCATTAACACAGGCAGCCCAATTCTGATATTTTCTTTTGCTAATTGTTATTTTGACCAATCAGAGCAGCTCTTAAAAAGCTCTCAATGTGAAAAGATCTGATGTGATTGGTCAAAAGACCAATTAGTGGAAAAAAGATCAGAATTGGGCTGCCTGTGTAAACGCATCCTTTTAGGCCTGCTATGTTAGGTTAGTGTGGGGGCAGACACGAGAGAAGACAGAAGAATGCGCTATCGAGAGGGATAGAGACCAGTTGCTTCGCGAGGTATGAATGAAATGAAGACTTGAATTAAATAATAAAGTCATCAAATGAAACAAAATCAATATACACAACAACTTAAATATTTTATTAAAGTAATGTGAGTAAATGATGGTTAATAATTGATAACCAGTAATGGGCAGTCACTAACATCATGGGACTTTTCATTTTTATTCTGTGTTGTTACAGCATTCAACCAACATAATGCATAGTGCATTTAATGTAAAAAATAATAATTGAAACCAAAATGAAAAAAACTTTATTATTTTGTAACAATCGAACCTGAACCGAACCAACCTCAAAATCTCACCTTGACAGCCATAGGCCTTGTTTGATGGTTCAGCTTCTCGGAAAGCAATTTATTCCTGGAAAATAAGTCTGAAATCGATCAGGTCAACAGTTACAGATACTAACCAAGGCAATGCTCTCCGTAATGTGAAGGCCTACTCAGGAATTCTAATGGCACCTATGTACTGTAGATGCGTGTTATTACATCGAGTAGTATGCTTTGCACAATAACATGCTAAATGTAGCCCTAGCGCGTCATGTAAATACTTACTGAACGATAAGAGCGAGAACGTTGAGAAAAAAATGTGTCTAACAATCTCTTGTAATGTTGTTGACCTCACAATTAGAMCAAAATATGCAGAAGCTGTTTCTTCAGAAGACATTTATTTGTATATATAAAAAAAGTAAATGCTAAAGAGTAATAAAGTCATCCGTTCTAAGCCATGTTAAACTGGTGTATGTTTATACATTTAAAAAGGGGGTGTTCTGGATTTTCTAKWACCTGACTTGCCATTGCTAAAAATACGAAGATTTCTGCCCATGCAAGATCCGCTAGCCTACCTCCTTTCAGCTACTGCTCAGTCACTCCGTCACTCCGCTGCCGCTTGTACACAAAATAGTTTGAATAAACATAGTTCTTTGACTGTAAAAAAATAACAACAAAAAAACACTATATACTATTGTAGACATAAGCACAACAGAAGCTAGAGCCTGCACCGCATATCAAACAAGCAAGACACAGACAGGCAGTCATTACACACATTGGCTAAACAGGAAGCAGGCCGCTGGCTATATGGCAGCATAACTATAAAGATTACACCATCACACATAACGCTAAATGTTTTTCCCCAGTGCAATGTGTAGACTGCGTCTTGCCTGTGCTACGCTAATATCCATTACAACAGAATGAGAAGGTTGTAATGTAGCCTTCATATATWTTTTYGGAAAGTTTGTTCAAATCGCAGCTGTCCAGAAATATTAGGCAGAGACAGCCTACATCACCATGTCGATCAAATTGGTTGAGGGTTCAGAAGAGGGTAAGTAAAGAGAGAACCGCGAATGTGTGTGTAAAATAACACGTGCAGAACGGGATTCGCATCTTTGGATTTGAGAAATACGTTTCCAGAGAGGCAGGGGCGGGGTGCAAAAACTCCCTATTCATAGCCTCAGCCATATTATAAGGTCACCTCCAAGACCTTTGCCCCTCTGTCACTGAAGATGACTCATCAAACTGCACAGGCTCCCCTCTCTCTTGACATTAAACTGATCTCACTTATTAATGAAGGGGTTACAAATTATATATTGCCCAATAATAAATATATGAGCACTTATTTCATATAACTGTAGCCTAAAGCTACTTTCTTAGATTTGAGTCTAAATGAGTGCAAAAAAACATTGTTTGGTGTAGAGGTGGRAAGTTATGCCCTTATCTTTCAACATTGTTTCATGTGGAAATGTTGGCAACTGTGAGACACGGTAGCAAATGTAAGAGCCCATAGCCAGTGTGGCATTTTGGGTCAGCTAAGGACTTCGCTGAGGTGACTTTGGTTTTGGGGCCCAGACTTGTGTCACAGTTGCAGTGCCAACGCTGGTGGCACAGTCGGTCACCGCCACAGAGCGGCAAGAACCAGACTAGAGGTGCCACCGCTATGACATCACTGTATCTGTCTGAGACTTGGGGAGCGAGCCAAGCCTGAAGCACATAAGCTAATATGGAGTAATCCCCCATCTAGTGAAGTGAATCACACGATCTCATTATCTGTCTTTTTCCCCATACAACGGAAAACCCACCGGGGTGCATCTCAATAGTCTAAAGGGGCTTAGTTTTCTCGACCTTGTCCTTCATCTGTACTGATCTACAAAGACATGTTAGGTTAAAGCAAACCAGACAGTGTCTCCTATCCAGGGGTCATGCTGGACAGGAGACAGTGTGGGTGAAGGAAAGGAGACCGGGAGAGGAAGCCACTTTGAACTATGGAGATGCAACCCTTGTGCGTTTTGTAGACATGTCACCTCTAGCCGCAGGCTCAGAATCACAGAGGCCACAGTGTGTCTCTTTATCTTGCCAGCGACGCACATGATTTTGAACATTCATCATAGAAGACCAAATAGCCCTAGTCTATGACCTCAGCTGAAAGCTGGGAAGCTTAACCTGGTCTACAGTGTTTTCCCTCTATTCATTTAGCTGCCACACAACAACAACAACAACAACAACAAAAAGTACAATTATTTATTTATATATAAACAGTATATTTAAAAAAAAAATATATATATATTTTTTTTTAGAAAACACTCTTCGGGATGTGGAAACGCTTTCAGTGTAAACGTAAATGACTAAACCCACACAAAGTATGTAGAACATATAATTGACCTACATACTTGTTTTGTAATGTAATCTTTGAGAATGACAAATCACCAAATGAATGCTACGACAGTCAGGTTTAATCGGACATTTCCAAAACGTTGAATGTGCTATCACTATCTACTGGTTTTAATGTCTATGGGTCTTCATGTCATGTGTTTGACATGGAATCCTTCTATGCATGTAGCCTAAGCTTTCATTCCGTCATAATTTGCTATTATGTTGAATGTATGCTTTTCTCATGACACGGATATTTCGCCCTAGAGTTATGGTCATCTTCGGTGACAGATCAAAAAATATTTTGAAATTGTGCTTTGTCTGAAATGTAAAACTTTTCAATTTTTTWAATCAAATTATTTGTCTCTGCTCTCCTCCTTTATCCTTCCCTCCTTTTTTCCCAGATCCTGGGGATGAGGCAGTGCGGTGGTCACGTGTCAAGGCCTACACCGGGCTCCAGCAGTACCGATTGGCCCTGGAGGACGCTGAACTCTGTCTTAGCTCCACCCACTCTGCAGAGGTAGGTTACTGGACCAATGGGGCAAACTGTGTGTTGAGTTCAGTAGGCACAAGTGGAGAAAAAAMAAATATTTAGGAAATTAAAAGAAATGTTGTTATCGGAGGTTTTAAGTTTGCTGAGGCCTACTTCATTCACTTGTCTGCTCCCCAGCACTATCATTATCCTTAGTACTTACCAGGCACCCTGTGGCACTTTTAAACAGGAAACTAGAAGCCTATAGCTCCGGTTATATCCTCTACGCTTTACGACACCGTGTGATGCGTCATGGAGGGAAAGTGGAGGCTGATTAGAGGCTCAGTCAGGTGTTAGTAAGTCTAAACGTGTTAGCAGGGCCATCCTGAATACGAACCGGTAGGATATATTTTAGGATGTCTTATCGCTAGAAACAGCATTGTTCACTATCTCCTCTAATTTTATTTTTAAGTCTTGATAAATAATATAATATTACTGTATAACCTTCAATACCTTTAAAAAAAAAATCTGTTATCAAATGTTGATTTGTTTTTCCTATACATAACTTTTTTGATGGAGGGTTCAGAGCCTCTCATTTGGGAGTTGTGCATTTGTTTTTTTACACATTTGGTCACACTTTCCTTTCACTGTACCTTGAGCTATTTTAATGGTCCAATGCAGATGTTTTTATCTTAATACCAAATAATTTCTGGGTTAAAAATTAAGAGCATTACTGTCACTGTTTTCAATTACAATKGTCAAAAATAATAAAAAATRGATAATTAGCAGCAATTTCACAAGCAAGAATTTTGCTAAGACTGGGAGTGGTCTGAGTGGGGAGGGGAAATTCTGAAAACTAGCTGTTATTTGCAGAGAGGTTTGGAACTCTCCTTTCTTATARGTCTATTAACTAATTTACMAYCTGGTGATGTCACCAGGCAGGCCAAAACTCCATCCCACCAAGTCTGAAATTTCAGGTGGTCTTTTCAAACAGCTCYTACTCTCAAAGGGCAATATCATAATTTTCATAATTTCACAGTATTATTCCATCCTCATAGTGTGGAGATATACAGTGATTTTGTAAGGTTCTTATTGAAATGAAACAGACAGAGGCCAGTCTACAATAGTCCGAATGTTTATTTACGAGAGCTCTGCTAATMATTTCCTGTACATTGGTYTATATACCTCACATTTCGTCATAAATGTCCCTCCTCCTCTCMGAGACAATGACAATATAGTTCACAAGTCTTCCCCTACTCATACATTGTCTGCCACCTGTTATACAATCTACTACAAGCCCAAKGTCTCTCCCCTCCCTGGGTGGGGACAGAATGTCCTGWAAGGAACACAGTAGTACAGCTTGTCTGTCGATAGCTCCTCTTATCTCATACATCGTCTCACACTTGCACCCTGCTTACATACTAAAAAGGAACAAATAATCCTTGTTCTAATTCTGACTTAAACTACACACATCAGATTTATAGAGTGTCCAGAAATGTTAATGTTAAATGTTAAATGTTAATAGATGTATGATTCTAATAAATTTCATACAATCATACAGCGACAGGGTAGAATTCTGTTAGTTATAGTTCTACGTTAAATGTATACATCATTTAGTCATTATTCATAAAATTCATAACATTATCCCAGCCATGAAAGCTGCCAGAGCACGTGAGGAAATTGCTTACATCTGCTATGACAGGCTCATTGTCCACCCTCCCTCCCAGAAGCCTGGAAGGGATGAGAGAGCCAAGCYTATGGGTTTGCAGCTTCAACCCCTCAGCACACACACACCAATTGATYAATGGAGTGCTGAATGTATATATTTATTCTCTTGTTTTGTTTGCTCTCTTYCATWWTWWKWYTATCTCTGATAAGCTACCCAGGAAAGGGATGAAAATAGCCCATATTAATATATGTAGCCTTAGAAATAAGGTTMAKGAAATCAATAACTTGCTAACATCAGACAGCATTCCTATATTAGCCATTTCTGAGACTCACTTAGATACTTCATTTGATGATACAGCAGTAGCAATACAAGGATATAACATCTATAGAAGAGACACTTATGGGGGAAGTATTGCTCTATATATTCAGAGCCATATCCCTGTAATGCTTAGAGAAGATCTTATGTCAAGTGTTATTGAAGTGTTGTGGTTGCAGGTTCACTTGGCACATCAAAAGCCTTTTCTTGCTGTAGGCCACCAAGTTCTAACAGTCAGTATCTAAATAATATGTGTGAAATACTTGATAGGGTATGTGATGTAAACAAAGAGGTCTACTTTCTTGGGGACC
The DNA here is from genome assembly GCF_002910315.2 of Salvelinus sp. IW2-2015. Classification (NCBI taxonomy): domain Eukaryota; kingdom Metazoa; phylum Chordata; class Actinopteri; order Salmoniformes; family Salmonidae; genus Salvelinus; species Salvelinus sp. IW2-2015. Next base: position 68,025 of record NW_019942945.1, read on the forward strand.
TGAATATTGACTGGTTTTCATCAAGCTGTCTGCTCAAGAGGAAGCTTCTCACTGTAACCAGTGCCTGTAATCTGGTTCAGGTTGTTAATCAGGGTGTTTACAAACACTACAGGGACAAGATCATCCACATGTATCGATCACATTTTTACTAATACTGTAAAACTTTGTTTCTAAAGCCTTATCCGTACCCATTGGATGCAGTGATCACAATATAGTGGCTATATCCAGGAAAGCCAACGTTACAAAAGCTGGGCCTAAAATAGTGTATAAGAGATCATACAAAATATTTTGCTGTGACTCTTATGTGGATGATGTTAAACATATTTGTAGGTCTGATGTGATTAATAAGGAGCATCCAGACACGGCACTTGATGGATTTATGAAATTGCTTCTTCCAATTATTGATAAATGTGCACCTGTTAAGAAACTGACTGTTAGAACTGTTAAGGCTCCATGGAATGATGAGGTATTGAAAAACTGTAATGGTTGAAAGAGATGGCGCAAAAGAAGTGGCTAACAAGTCTGGCCAAACATCTGACTTACTGCAAATTGAGAAATTATGTGACTAAACTCAACATAAACAAGAAACTGTATTATGAAGCCAAGATCAATGATATAAAGAATGATGGGAAAAAACATTGGATTACTTTAAATGAAATTATGGGCAGAAAGACAAATTCAACCCCATCTTTTATTGAATCAGATGGCTTATTCCTCACAAAACCATTTGATGTTGCCAATTATTTGAATGATTACTTCATTGGTAAAGTGGGCACACTTAGGCAGGAAATGCCAACAATGAACAGTGAGCCATCGTATTCATGCATAAAAAAAAACTAATAATGAAAGAAAAGCATTGTAAGTTCGAATTTGTAAAGTTAGTGTGGGAGAGGTGGGAAAATGATTGTTATCGATCAATAATGACAAACCTCCTGCCATTGACAACTTAGATTGAAAGCTACTTAGGATGGTAGCTGACTCTATAGCCACTCCTATCTGTCATATCTTTAATATGAGCCTAGAGGAAAATATTTGTCCTCTGGCCTGGAGTAATTCTGCTACCCAAGCGGCCTTTACTGGTTCTATGCTGTCAGCTCTTTACTTAATAATTCATTTATTTTATTTATTTATTTAAYCTTTATTAAACTAGGCAAGTCAGTTAAGAACAAATTCTTATTTACAATGATGGCCTACCAAAAGGCAAAAGGCCTCCTGCGGGGATGGGGGCTGGGATTAAAAACAAATAAAATAAAAAATATAGGACAAAACACATATCACGGCAAGAGAGGCAACACTACATAAAGAGAGACCTAAGACGACAACATAGCATGGCAGCAGGCCATGACAACACAGCATGGTAGCAACACATTTACATTTACATTTAAGTCATTTAGCAGACGCTCTTATCCAGAGCGACTAACACAACATGACAACAACATGGTAGCAACATGACAGCAGCACAACATGGTAGCTGCACAACTCTTAGCACGACATGGCAGCAGCACAACGCTTAGCAATCTGTTGGAAGAAATTGAACAAATACAATGTTTTTTTCTTTCTAAACAAATTAACAACAGACTTTCAGCATGCTTATAGAGAAGGGTACTCAACATGTACTGCACTCACACAATTGACTGATGACTGGTTGAAAGAAATTGATAATAAGAMGATTGTGGGASCTGTACTGTTAGATTTCAGTGCGGCCTTTGATATTATTGACCAAACTGATGCGTTATGGCTTTTCAACCTCTGCCATATCATGGATTCAGAGCTATCTGTCTAATAGAACTCAAAGGGTTTTCTTTAATGGAAGCTTCTCTAATGTCAAATATGTAAAGTGTGGTGTACCGCAGKGCAGCTCTCTAGGCCCTCTACTCTTTTCTATTTTTACCAATGACCTGCCACTGGCATTAAACAAAGCCTGTGTGTCCATGTGTGCTGATGATTCAACCATATACGCAACAGCAACCACAGCTAACGAAGTCACTGAAACCTTTAACAAAGAGTTGCAGTCAGTTTTGGAATGGGTGGCAAGTAATAAACTGGACCTGAACATCTCTAAAAGTAAGAGCATTGTATTTGGTACAAATCATTCTCTAAGTTCTAGACCTCAGCTGAATCTGGTAATGAATGGTGTGACTGTTGAACAAGTTGAGGAGACTAAGTTACTTGGTGCTACCTTAGATTGTGAACTGTCATGGTCAAAACCTATAGATTTAATGGTTGTAAAGATGGGGAGAGGTCTGTCCATAATAAAGAGATGCTCTGCTTTTTTGACACCACATTTCAAAAAAGCAAGTCCTGCAGGCTCTAGTTTTATCTTATCTTGATCATTGTCCAGTCGTGTGGTCGAGTGCTGCAAGGAAAGACCTAGTTATTATATTGAACCCCATTATTGCAWGGAACTCCGTTCCATCTCATATTGCTCAAGTGAACAGCAAACCTGGTTTAAAAAAAACAGATAAAGCAACACCTCACGGAAACAAAGCCTCTCCCCTATTTGACCTGGATAGTTGGGTGATTGATAATTGTGCCTTTTTAAAATATGTTTTTTTTAATTGATGTAGTTCTGTCGCTTAAGCTGTTCTTGTCTATAATGTTCTGTATTATGTCATGTTTAGTGTTTTGTGTGGACCAAGGAAGAGTAGCTGCTGCTTTTACAACAGCTAATGGATGCCTAGTAAAATACCAAATTCTCTCTCTCTCTCTCTCTCTCTCTTCTCGCTCATCTCTCTCTCGTCTCTCTCTCTCTCTCTCTCCTCTCTCTCTCTCTCTCTCTCTCTCTCTCTCTCTCTCTTCTCTCTCGCTCTCTCTCTCCTCTCGTCTTCTCTCTCTCTCTCTCTCTCATTTTCTCTAGCGGTTCACCCTCTGACTGTCGTTCAATACGAGCTATCTCTCCAGTGAAATGCAGCGACATAAACCTATCTCCCAGAGTCTCCACTGGAAGTCTTACACTCTTTATAATCCCGTCCCCGTCCCCGTCCCCGTCCCTCTCTCTCTCTCCCAGGGTTTCTACTTGAAGGCCAAGGTGCTCCAGGACATGGGCCAGGTGGACGACTCGCTGCAGGTTTTCCTCCACTGTCTGGCCCTGGACGAGGACTTCACCCTGGCAAAACGAGAGGTGGAAATGGTGAGAGAAGGAGTTGGGAGGGAGAGTGATGTTGTTGTTGAACTCATTTGCTTTGGCAATGATGGTTAAGTCCCCTTACTCTTCCTGGAAGCTTTGGGACTTGCCATGAGTGAAAGGAGATATTGTATCTTCTCAATGTCTTTCTTTTCTTTGTGAAGAGTTTGCTTTGTGAAGAGTTTGCTAGGAGCGTTTGACCCCTTAGCGCCATAGTCCGTTTCATAAGAAGCCAGTTGCTCTCTGAGTACCCCCTTTTGTCTTACTTAAGCCATGCGTTTCCCGGTACAGATTTGCTTACCATCCATGAAAAGGACCACTGTGTGCCTTCCTTTGCTGATAGCCTCACATCGGCTAGCTAGGTTATTATCCTTAGCATCGGCCTAATGGAATCAAGCCCTTAGGCGCTTGCGTGAGAGATGGAACATATCGGGCTGACAGCGGCTTAATAACAAAATCACATTATTTATAGAGAAAAGCGTCTGTTTTTGCGGGTGACGGAAAATGCAGTGACTATGATGCACTGTGAGTTTTGCTTCCGTGATGAATCACCTGTCAGACTTAGTTGAAGTTCAGAGCGCAGTAAAGCGTGTTTCTTGTTTTTGTTGACACCCTGTTGAAAACGAATGGGCATAGTTAGGCCTATCCATCGCTTTGCTACTCTTTTTGGTTACACTTTATTTTCCTATTACCACATATCTATTTGGTACGTGCTATAAAAGTACTTGGTAACAGTTGGGACTTTACGTTATTTGTTACAATTGAAGCGCCATGACGAAGAAGGAAGTCTCGGGTAGTAATCAATTATGCTATATTCACTAATTAACATAGTGTCTCAGTTAAAATAAAGTGTAAAAAATATTTTCCTTCCTCCCTCAACGCCACATCCCGACTTAGACTCCCATGTTTTTGAAGCTTTGACCGAAGGCTGTGTTTCATGCAGTTTCTGTAACCAAATGACATACGTTTACTTTCAAGTGAGTCGGCCCTCGTGAATCTCCCCTCCTGTAATGACACAAACCGCATTAGACAAAATCTTCATCCCAAATGGCACCCTATTCCCTGTATAGGACATGACGTTTGACCAGAGACCTACGTCGTGCGCTATGTAGGGAATAGGGTGTAATTTGGGACTGAGATGAAGTACTGTTATGTAAGCCAGAGACACTGTGGACCGTTGTCCGATCTCAATCGCCGACAGGGTTTTCCGAGGCTATGTGAAACGYCAGGGTAGTACTCTGGCGGAGTGACAGGAAGTAGGCCAGTGTTACTTTGATCGTGTCGTTGATCGTGTGGCTTTGCGTTCTTGTTGTTTCACTCTTGAGGAAGAGCTTTGTTTGGTTGAGTTGTCGAATGCGAATGGCTTCTCTCTCTGCTCAGGAAGGGTACCGTCTGCAACCTGCTCTCGAGGTTTGATTGACAAGAGCTATGTGGGATTGTCTGTGGAATGTTTGTGCCTGTGTGCCTGAGCGAAGGTGTGTTTTGTGTTTTCTTGAACTCCTCTAACACGGTGAGTAGCCTATATCATAAGGTGCTACAAAAATTGGGCTTAATACATCTCCTTTTAAATGCCGACGTAAACACAAATTCCCCATCTTGTGATCCTGGATGGGCCCCAGGTTAGCAGATACAAAAGTTGGCCGTTCCGGGAGTAACGGGGGAATGGATGAGGATTAGATGGATTTAAAGCGATTGGAACGGGGCCCGGCGGGTTCGTCAGCATCTAATAACATGTGATGGACTGAGAGAGCGAAAGAAAGGTGAAACACAGAAGAGGAGGAGAATAACAGTGATACATATATAGGACGAGAGGGATTGGGTGGAGGTAGAGTGACAGAGCGGGTGCAACAACCGACACACATTTATGTTCGACAAGTGAACCCGACTGCAGATTGAAACTTTTTTTTTTGTTTTTGACGTCAATCTTGTTATTGTGAAGCCAAACGGCACATTTCCACATTGTCTGGACAAGTAMGTTTTTCTACGTCTAAACCCACGTTGGTGCCAGTGGTCACTCCCAGTCTTGGCCAGCCAATTTACTGCATTGCGGTCTAGTCGGGGGACACATGCTTGGCATAGCCTAGCTCCCCCCCCCCCTACTGCTTCAAGACCTTAAACTTAGCCCCTAACTACATCTCTGTCGGACTGGAGAGGGCATTCCTAGAAAGAGAATGGCCCTTGCCTCACGTCTTATGTCCCCTGCTCTGTACTGTGTAGTGTTAGTGTGACTCAGTCAGGATGCTGTGTTACTTTGTTATATTATTATTGTACTATTACCTTCTTCTCGAACTTGGCTTCTAATCCACTATTTTGGGGATTTTCTTTATACACTGTTCATGTGAATCTGTCATGATATCGTGTTACAAGTTCCTTGTGATCTGGGCTCCTATTCCTCCATTTTTGTCTGATTYATCTATCCAGTTGCACTGCTCCGATGGCTAACGCAATGTGTACCACAGATACTGTGCGACCTGCTGTCTCCGGACGGCGAGAACGTGAAGGTGGGCCTGAGGGAGACGGCGCAGAGCACATCGCCTCACCTGCGTAGTAAAGTTGTGGTAGCGGACGCCCAGGCCAGAGCCCAACAGCATCAGGCCAAAGCCAAACACCCTGCCCTGCACCAAGTCCAGGCCCGCACTTCCTTGGCACACGCCAGCCCCGTCGCACAACACGAGGTACGCTAACTGGTGTGCTTGATACAGCCCTGAATCACTAGGGTGGCCTTAAAAGTTTCCAAAGTCAATTATGTTTTGATATTTGTTTGGTGTTTGTTCATTTCAAATGCATCAACAATGTCTATCACTCCTTTTAACTTTTTTAACTCTCTCTCTTTCTCACACTTCTCTTCCCCCTCCTCTCTTTCCGTCCAGAAGCCGGGTCGCTCCGGGAGCCTGGAGCGTTCGGGCCTCAGCCGCGATCACTCGATGCGAGCCCACGGGCCGGGCCTGGGTCTGGGCAGCTTGGATGAGGGTCTTAAACGTGTCTGCTCCGCACCCCAGCTGGGGGACCAGGGGAAAAGCGTGCTGCTGAAGAGGAAGCTGTCGGCCTCCGAGGGCGGACCCCACGTCGTCTACAGCCACGGGAGCAAGCATAAGAAACAAGGAGGTGGGAATCAAGACCGCTGCTAGTATGTCGTAATTAGAAAGGGATTAGTTAAACTCAGGGATCATCAACTAGTTTTCTCCTTTAGCGGATGGTCTGGGGGCCGGAACATAATTGCTAATAATCTCTAGACTGCAAATTGACCTCAAGAAGCCCGAACAGATATAATGTTTGACTGAAACATAATTATTTCAAACCTTGCTTCCATTTGTATATGATCAGATAACTTTGGGGGCGAAATAAAACCACCCACGGGCCAAATTCACCCTGCTGGCCGCCTGTTGGGGAACCCTGGTTTAGCTTGAGTGCTGGCTCTATATATTGTTTTAAATTGGATTATAAATCGGAGTCGCCACAGTATCAATTAGCAACGGTCCCATTAGCCATTGCCAGGTACCTTTGCTGTGTCTGTGTTTGTATGCGTACTTGGGTGTGTGAAGTGCTTGACGTCCTCCTGTGGCTTCCTCTGTAGGGGCCTGTGGTGCGTCGAGCCAGGGAGCCTCAGCGCGAGCTCACAGAGTCGTACCCAGGGACCTACTGGACCCCAACGACCTGGAGTGTTCCCTCTGCATTAGATTGTTCTACGAACCGGTGACCACGCCGTGCGGTCACACCTTCTGTAAGAACTGCCTGGAGCGCTGTCTGGACCACACACCCCAGTGCCCCCTCTGCAAGGAGAGCCTCAAAGAGGTCAGAGGAGACCACCACCAACCACGACTCAGCGCCTGCTTTTCTTAGAACTGGAAGGGAGTCCTTGGTTTCGCTAAGGGTTACATCTCAAATGGCGTCCTATTCCCTATATAGTGCACTACTTTTGATTGGCTCTGGTCAAAAGTAGTGCACTAAATAGGGAACATGGTGCCATTTGGGACAGTGCCTAAGACAATTAACTTGGGGAAGACCTCTTCTTAAAGGGCATGTCCTCAAAAAGAAAGCTTAACCTTAATCTTCCTTCCTTCCTTCCTTCTCTTGCTCTCTCACCCCCCCCCTCCCAGTACCTAGCAGCCAGGAAGTACACAGTCACCAGTGTGCTGGACCAAGTGATAAAGCAGTACCTGTCTGAGGAGCAGTCGGAACGGCAGAAGACTCACCTGGAGGAGACCSAAGAGCTCGCAGAGTGAGTTGTGCTCCTTACATAGAATTCACCTAGAATGTCCATTCTGGTAATTGTATTGCTATGGCTTCTGGCTTCTCTCTGAACCCTCTTCTGGCTTCTCTCTGAACCCTTTTCTCTCTTTCTCCCTGGTTTTCCTACTTAAAAATGTTTTTAATACAGCAGAGATCATGCAAAACACACACAGCAGACAGGTTCACCTAATGTTAGCACTGACTGTTAGATGGAATTCTATTGATATAGACTTTTACTTCGTCTTTGGAACGCACATGTCACCTTTGAATCACTTTAACTTGTGAGAGATGCTCGAGTGTCTCAGCATCATCTAACTCTCTCTCTCTCTCTCCGCAGCCTGATGAAGAATGTCCCCATCTTTGTGTGCACCATGGCCTACCCGACCGTGCCTTGCCCCCTGCACGTCTTCGAACCTCGCTACCGCCTCATGATCCGCCGCTGCATGGAGACCGGCACGCGCCARTTTGGGATGTGCATCAACGACGCTCAGAAAGGGTAGGAACAGTGGCGCGGTGGCGTCCGATACAAGCACCTGCTGACGTAGGCAAGCGTGCGCGCACATTGGCACGTAAACACTCACTCAAATGCGCGCGCACACACACACACCGTTCTGCTGCGCACTAATGCGTCACCTTCTGTCACCTCACCCTGGAGAACTAGTTAAAAGGCGAGAGAGAGAGAGGGAGGGGGCGGGGCCTGCGGAATTATGAAAATAGTAGCTAATAGGATTTTGACTGAATATATAAAATCAAATTTAACTTTGAAGCATCCTCCTGATGGAAATTGACGATTCAAAATATTTAAGGAGATTTAAGCTATACGCTAATATTTATGTGTTTCAAGATACCTTCTCTCAAATGAGTTGAATGCTGACGTTTGACTTGACTATGCAACGGCCCTGTGTAAGTTCACTTAAACAAAATAGGCCATTGACAAATCACTGCAATCGACTGCTTACAGTGAGCCAACACTTTTTTTCACAATACTACGAATTACTGTCTGATTTGACTATGCAGTGACCATATGCAATATATTTGTTCTCCTCTTTAGCTCAGTTGGTAGAGCGTGGCACTTGCCATGCCAGGATAGTTGGTTCGATTCTTGGGACCACCCTCACGTAAAATGTATACAGGCATGATTAAGTCGCTTTGTATAAAAGCGCCTGCTAAGTGTAATTATATATGCAACTGTAATTTAGCGATATAGACCATTGGCAAATCACCTTAAAATGACTATGTGATTACAACTATGTAAAATTCTGAATATTCCCRTTTCAGATTTGTGGAGTACGGCTGCATGCTGATCATCCGGAGCGTCCACTTCCTCCCGGACGGGCGTTCCGTGGTGGACACCATCGGAGGGAAGAGGTTCCGGGTGCTGACCCGTGGGATGAAGGACGGGTACTGCATCGCCGACATCAAGTACCTGGAGGATACCAGGGTAAGAACCCATGTTCTCTTATCTGAAAATATTGGTTCGGATAAGAAGAAAAAATTGGCCATATATTTGGTTATATTTTTATTTGTAAAGAAAGGATCACAAAATAATCCTCTATTATACAGTAAAAAAACACAAATGGAGAGAAAATGATATTGAAATCCATTTTCCATAGGTGTGAATACCTTGATAATAAGTCCCACTCACACCCGCTTACAAGTTTAGCACAGCTTGAATTAGCCTAATATTTTAATTTGAATAATCCACTTTTCATTTCATTATTTGAAGGCCTCCTGTAAAAACGAAATTGTAGAGGCCGTCTATCTGATTATGGTAGTGTGTTTTGGTGAATCCTACACTGCAATCTGTGCTTTCAAACCTAACGTCCCTCTTGTATGGTTAAAATCAATTGATTGATTGACAGGTGAGCGACGACGAGGAGCTGACACAGCTGCAGCAGCTCCACGACGCCGTTTACGAACAAGCGCGCACCTGGTTCCAGAACCTCAAGAACCGCTTCCGCAACCAGATCCTTCAGCACTTCGGGGCCATGCCCGAGAGAGAGCCCGACATCCAGGTAAGAGCTAAGACACAAACCGTACATTGTGTGTGTGTGTGTTGTGTGTGTGGTGTGTGTGTGTGTGTGTCCAGGTTTAAACTGACATACAGGTGAGCTAAGACACAAACCACATCCCATCATATAGTGTTTTTTCCCCCCTCTCCTTTTTCAGGATCATTCATTAGGGCTCACTGTAGCAAAATGTTTTGCAAAAGAGTATGAACATGATCGTTTCTTAATTGGACAAGTTCAGTTAGTCCCCTCCCTGTTTCAGGCTTTCTTCCATTTTGGTTCTTAAATGAATACGACCCAGGTTTACAAACAGGAAGTAGCTCCGTTAATGCCGTGTTAGAGAATGGTGTGGAGTGTCGCTCCCATAGAAACAGAATCTATTTCTATGCTTTCTCCACTGATCTAGAATAGATCATTGTGGGTAATTCTTAACTAATCCTCTGGAGGAAGGTGTCAACCCCTTATCCTCTACACTTACGTCACAGACACACACAGATATACAATTGGACGCGCAATATCCATTGGAGGCACAGCATTTTTCATGGAACATTTGGAATGGTACAGTTATATAATTGGGATAATGTGTGGCTGGACCCTGGCTATATATGGAGATACTAGGATTAATGATGAGTGTCTGGGGATGAACCATAGTAAAGAATAGATTACATTTCCACTGCGCGTGTGTGTGTGTTTCTATGAAGAAATGTTTTGTCATACCTGTGGTATATGGTCTAATATACCACGTCTTTCAACCAATCAGCATTCAGGGCTCGAACCACCCAGTTTATAATAACCAACATGTAACTCTGACACAGCAACATCCAATAAATGGCAGATTAGGTTCAAGCTGCTTAAGATGGACGCTAATTCACCACATCAGTCACTTTCTGAGATTCTTGGCTCAATTATAAGAACAGCCTATTTAAGATACCGACTCTCTAAATGTGTTACTACATCTTGTAAATCTAAAGTGTCTCCATTATATCTGTCTGATGTAAGGCATGTACTGAACTGCGGCTGACTCGCTAGCCTCTACTCTCAAGTTCCTTATAGATCTGAAATGATTGGATTGGAGTAGCCAATATGGCAATTATTCCACCTAGTCTTTCAGATGGCAAGGTCATGACGATAGTGTTTAAACCTATCCAATCACATTGTCTGTCCATTGTCTACCCATTGTTTTGGGTGAGTGATGATATGTTTCTGGTCAGTGATTTTTTTCCTTTCCTCTACTCCTCTCTTCCAGGCGACACCCAACGGTCCGGCTTGCTGCTGGTGGCTGCTGGCCGTGCTGCCCATCGACCCTCGCTACCAGCTGTCGGTGCTTTCCATGACCACGCTGCGCGAACGCCTGGTCAAGATCCAGCACATCCTCTCCTACCTGCAGAGCATCCCCAACGAGTAGAAGAGTAGAGTTCCACCTGACCACAACTACTTAGTACACCCTGGTTCCTGCACCATGTACCTCCATACCACATCTAACAACACAGACTCCTACGACTCCATACATCGGATTTCGCTATTTATTGCTGCTGAGGATACCTGCTTAAAGGCATCCGTGAGACATCTGGACAGTGAGACATCAATGAGACATCTCCCTGAGAAGACAGAGTCACACAACACTTCTAAGACACCAGCAAGATCCCAGTCACATAAGCAGCTAGCTTTAGCGACATGACAGCTAGCTTTAGCGACACGACAGCTAGCTTTAGCGGCACGACAGCTAGCTTTAGCGGCACGACAGCTAGCTTTAGCGGCACGATCAGCTAGCCTTTAGCGGCACGACAGCTAGCTTTAGCGGACGAACAGCTAGCTTTAACGCACGACAAGCTAGCTTTAGCGGCACGACAGCTAGCTTTAGCGGCACGACAGCTAGCTTTAGCAGCACGACAGCTATCAACACCACAGCTAGCTACATCAGCAAGAATCCACAGACGGTTGAGAAATCAGCCGAATTCTAAGAACTGGTCTTATCTCTTGTAATAACGCTTTCTCTCTCTCGTCTCTCTCTCCACCCTCCAGGGGCGATCTTGTCTCTGGTTTTGTGGTGTAGTGTATGTCATAGATGATGTCTCCTCCTTTTCTCTCTCTCTGTGACGTTGGTGAAACAAGAAAGGACTTTCTGTCTATACTCAACGCTGGCCTCAACAGTGGCACCAACCACCCTCAACACTGCCACTGTCAGCTTGGTTACTAGAGAGAGAAAGAAAGAGAGAAATTGGTGAAGAGATGTCTCCGTTGTCTTGTCTACTCAAGACGACCCAAGCAGCCTCTCTGCTCTATTTGGTCACTGTTGAAGGGTAGAAGGGAGGTGCGGGTGGATGTGTGTTTGTTTCTATGGGTGGACGGTGTTCTGTGCAAATCCCAAATGCTGAAATTGATCTGACGGGGGGGGGGGGGGTGAATTGTAGAAGGTTGGTGGTAACATATGGAGGGAGGGGGTACAATAATTGTTTGTGTACTACAAATCCCAACAAGTGGGATGGTGCAGCCTTACAATTACACTGAAAACAAAAAAAGTGTGAATCTTACTCTTCCGATCATTAATCCCCTCTGTCACTTCTCTCTGTCGACTAAACGCACAACTTCCTTCACCGCTGCCACCTGGCGGTGGTGGACCCTGGTGGAAAAGAGAGCTTCCCCCTTTTTTATTAATGTCTCCCAAGTTTTTACTTTTTCATAAATGTTTTGTTCTCTTCCAAGACTTCAGAAAGAAAAACCTTGTGGCAGCCATTTTGTCCAGTCTGTAGTATAGCTACAGATGTTGGACTGTGGTCTCGCAACGCTCCCAAGTTCTGTTCTCTTTAACAGTTTTTATCATAGTTGAAAACAAGGCAACAACTCAAAAAAATCCAGACTTCCAATATACATGAATTACTCTGTGGTTTTGTTTTTGTTGTCGTTTCTCAGTGGAAACGAACCTCTTGAATCCCGATAGCTTAGGAAGCGTCATTGATTTTGCATTGGAGATGTTTCCCATTCCGAGTTATCGATTCTTGAGAGAAACATCAAAAGTCATCCATGTGACTCGAGTGTTGTATTTCCTATCTCTCTTCGAGGCCAAAAGTTTCAACTTCCTGTTTAAATTCAATGTTAACTGAAGTAATTTTTAAGGACAGATATATAAATATATATTTTGACAGTATGTTTGTACGTACAAAATCACAAAAGGGGAACTTGCAATATTGTGACACAGTGAAAAGAACAAAGAAAAAACACTAAACAATGACCTGCATTCAGCACTGCAAGGGTTAAAGGTCACCCTGTTGTCAAGTTGTGGTCGATTTCAGACAAATTTTTGCCTTATACCTTTTTAGTGTTTTGCTTTGAATGGCACAATGCGACGGCTTGGTTAGCGTTCCTTTTGCCGTACTARTAATTCTGATATTTGTGTTAATTATTTGTCATTTCTTTAGCCGCCTCATGGCCCGAATCGTTAACAATGTGTATAATGTATGTCAATCGCGGCTGTGTTTCGTTTAAACCATTTTGTTTTTGGACAGATCATGCTTTTTCTTTGAATGTTTAAATTATACATTTTCAATAATAAATGAACTCATTTTTTCAACTCGAAGCCTCAAGTGGTATTATGTTAACGTATGGACTAAATGTAACCCATGAATGTAACCCATTGCCAATGTAACCATCCCGATCCCAGTGTTATACATTGGGTTTTACGTCATCAGGAAACGCTTGGTACATTCAGGACAATCTGTTCAATTGGTTGTTCAGAATGCTTCCACAAGGTGGCGACATAGCTCTTACATAGCAGTGGTGAGTATGCAACACTAGTCTTGTTTCATAACTCACCCTTCGCCCTCTGCTGCATTGCTTAAACCAGTTTATTTTAAATCATTTTTAAAAAGGCAACAATTTGACCTAAATTGTTATCTTACAATCTAAGTCTTTCCACTAGAAAATCATTCAGATCTAAATCTGATGAATATGCAAAATCATTTCATACAGACATTATGCACAATGCTACAGGAAATTGACACAAGAATTGTGTCACTTTGGTGATCCAGACCTCATCCAGTGCGTCTTGMTAGTTAGTCTGATGGCTGAGGCAGGCTACCGCGACGACAGCATCATGACAAACTCTGCAGGGGGGGGAGACAGACACAGCACCAGATCCATTGATTAGAACCAGGGGGCAACATAAGACACAACACCATGTTTACATCCTGCCCTCATTAAAATGCATTGGATGCCAATAGAACTCACGGTGTGATGATAATAACAATGTCATTTCCATTCTGTCCGCAGTTAATTAAAAAAGACAGGTGGGGGGGGGCACTATTTTAGTTTTGAGGGTGACCCTTGATTTTACAGTCCTATATGAGAGTCATTTTTACAGTAGTGTTTGTGCTCTATGGACCTTGTGTTTAGTGGGTACTGGATAGTAATCCAAAGAATTCAGTAGGTGTAACGACCTAGTCATTTCTTAGTTAAAACTAGGTACATAGTGGGGCTGTAAAATAACCAGTTCGAGTTTCCAAATCGATCCCCAAGCCCATACACCTACCTACCACTGGCCCCGGGCACTTGTATATCTGGAAGAAATGGACAGGTATGAAGCAATATGCTGTAATCTACACCCAACCTATCACAGGGCATATTTCTTAAACACACCTGACCCACCTCAGGTCCATAGGTGTGCATAGGGTTGATGTAGAGACTATAGGGGTTGAATTGGAATTCATCCCACAACCTGGTCTCAGAACATTTCGTATAATTCTGTTCGAAAATCCAACACACTGCATTTAGCATGATATGTTACGTTTGGTATGGTTACATCAGAAAGATTGTTACTTAAGTGGGGTGGATGGGTTGATGTATAATATGAATGTATAGCAACCCCAAATTTGCTAATTCAAATCTCATCACAGACAACTTCACCCTCCGATCCAACAGGTCCCAGACGTGCTCAGTGGGATTGAGATCCGGGCTCTTCGCTGGCCATGGCAGAACACTGACATTCCTGTCTTGCAGGAATTCATGCACAGAAGGAGCAGTATGGCTGGTGGCATTGTCGCGGCAGGTAGCCTAGTGGTTAGAGCGTTGGGCCAGTAACCGAAACTAGATCAAATCCCCGAGCTGACAAGGTAAAAATCTGTCGTTCTGCCTCTGAACAAGGCAGTTAACCCACTGTTCCCCGGTAAGCCGCCATTGTAAATAAGAATTTGTTCTTAACTGACTTGCCTAGTTCAATAAAGGTTTAATAAATAAAACATTTAAAAATACATTTTCATGCTGGAGGGTCATGTCATGAGGGAGGAGAATGTCTTCCCTGTAAGGCACAGCGTTGAGACTGCCTGCAATGACAATCTCAGTCCGATGATGCTGTGACACACCACCCCAGACCATGACGGACCCTCCACCTCCAAATTGATCCCGTTCCAGAATACATGCCTCGGTGTAACGCTCATTCCTTCGACGATAAACGCRAATCCGACCATCCCCTCTGCTGAGACAAAACCACGACTCGTCAGTGAAGAGCACTTTTTGCCAGTCCTGTCTGGTCCAGCGATGGTGGGTTTGTGCCCACAGGCGACGTTGTTGCCGGTGATGTCTGGTGATTACCTGTCTGACAACAAGCCTACAAGCCCTCAGTCCAGCCTCTCTCAGCCTATTGCGGACAGTCTGAGCACTGATGGAGGGATTGTGCACTCCTGGTATAACTCGGGCAGTTGTTATTGCCATCCTGTACCTGTCCCGCAGGTGTGATGTTCGGATGTATCGATCCTGTGCAGGTGTTGTTACACGTGGTCTGCCACTGCGAGGACGATCAGCTGTCCGTCCTGTCTCCCTGTAGCTATGTCTTAGGCGTCTCACAGTACGGACATTGCAATTTATTGCACTGGCCACATCTGCAGTTCTCATGCCTCCTTGCAGCATGCCTAAGGCACATTCACGCAGATGAGCAGGGACCCTGGGCATCTTTCTTTTGGTGTTTTTCAGAGTCAGTAGAAAGGCCTCTTTAGTGTCCTAAGTTTTCATAGCTGTGACCTTAATTGCCAACCATCTGTAAGCTATTAGTGTCTTAACTACCGTTCCACAGGTGCATGTTCATTAATTGTTTATGGTTCATTGAACAAGCATGGGAAACAGTGTTTAAACCCTTTACAATGAAGATCTGTGACGTTCTTTGGATTTTTACGAATTATCTTTGAAAGACAGGGTCCTGAAAAAGGGACGTTTCTTTTTTTGCTAAGTTTCTAATATAAATTGTATTTCGCAACATATACAAAATGGGTGACGGACACCATACGAACCATAATATGTCATACTAAATGGAGTGTTATGGTTTTACATGCATAATCATACAAAATGCTCTGAGGTTGCATCCCATCACCCCTCTCATAAATCTCCCTTCCTGTCTAGCTGCCCGTTTCCTCCTTCCTGTTTCCCTGTCTGTTTAGTTTTCTGAACCAATTGGTTAACCAAGCATGACCGATCTCACCGTGTCACCTGCACCCTCAGCATGCCTCCCATCTGTCAATCAAACATCAATCTATCCACCTGTCAATCACAACATGGCTCCAGCCAGTAGTAGCCATCAAACAACCATAGGCAGGCCCCATCCATCCCATAATTTCAGTCCCTCTGTCAATTCTGGTTACATTTTCCATTATGCTTCTTTAAGGCCTTGGCTGTTGAATGACTTAAGTAGTGCACTATGTATGGAATAGGGTGCCATTTGGATCTCAGACAATGTCTTGTCTTCTAAACTTCAACAATTGATTTATCGAGATGGCTGGAGGGCTCAGTAAGAGGGATAGGCTAGTTGTATCGCCCCATGTGCTAATTGTTGATAATGAGTGTGCCACCTGCTTATTGATCCCCTGCTAACGCAGGCACTCCCATCCACATGTTTCCAATGATTATTATTGATTGGGACTTCGATTGGCTTGGACAAACACAAGCATGCATTTTTTGGGGGGTGCTTACTGAGGGACATGAGACAGGTCTTGTTTTATAGTTATTGAGACGTGTGTGTGTGTGCGCTGGTTTGAAACCGTGTGAAGTGTGGCGTCTTTGAGCAGTCCTAAGGTGTGTGTGCCATGTGTGACTGTGCATGTGTGGACCCGGGTCTCCCACGGGAGTAACCGTCTCAGACAAAAATAAAGTACTCCCTTGGTCTGAGGGCAGACTCTAGTTTTGAAGTTCGCAGGCAGGGCTACTTCATCAGGTGACCATGAGCAACCATGCCTGATTCATGTCCACTACAATCACACCTACTTCCCCACGAGAGACCGCCCCACGTTGGGCGCCGATGTAACGTGCAGGATATGAACCCTGGTCTCCCACAGGTGTAACCAACGTTTTAGACCAGGGATCATCTAGATTCAGCTGCTAGCTAATTTTTTCTTGAATGGATTGTCAGGGGGCTGGCACATAATTGCAAATCATTTGTAGACTGCAAATTGGCTGCAATAATTCCAAATAAATATAACATTTGACTAAAACATAATAATTTCAAACCTTGCTTACATTTGTATATGATCACATATATCTCTCTATTATGCGTGGAAATACTTTGGAACAGATTTCCAAAATTAAAATCCCTTTTACAGTATTTTATGTCCAACCAAAAATAATAATACAAAAAACTAAAAACAATATTTATTTTTTTGCTCAGAAAACAGGGTGCCAAATAAAATCACCCACGTGCCAAATTTGACCCGCGTGCCGCCAGTTGGGGAACCCTCTTTTAGACAATTAGAAATTCCATTTTGGTTTAACAGCAGACACTGCTTTTGAAGTTTGCTGGCGGGGCTACCTCATCATGTGACCATGAGCAGCCATGCCCGACTCATGTCCGCAATATGTGCATTGTAATGATTACCTTAATGCACTACTGATGAGTACTGATGACTACTGATGAGATTGGATTGGGTTATCCACACACCTTACCTTCACTGTCCTAATCTCTGCTCTTTCCTCCTCTCCCCTCCTCTCTCCTAGGACCTACTTTCTTTCTGTCAACTCCCTCTCCTATCCTTTCCCTTCTCCTACCTTATCCTCTCTCCTCCCTCATCCTCTCCCCTCTCTTGACCCTTATCCCCTCTCCCATCCCCTCTGTCCCTCTTACCCCCTCCCTCTCTCCTCCAGCCTCAACGCCCCCCATCCCTCATCCTCCCCCCCTTATCCACCTCCCCACCTCCCCTCACCATCGAAGTCTATTCCGCCGTCCTTGTTGAGGTCGATATCCTGGAGGATCTCCTCCAGCTCGCCCTTCTTCAGCTTCTCACCCAGCAGGGCCTTCATGCTGTCCTTCAGCTCCTCCAAGGTGATGCGCCCATCTCCGTCGCTGTCAAACTGGGGGAGGGGGAGAGGAGGGGATACCCCATAATGAAAAAGTGAAAACATGTTTAAAGGATTTTTTTGCTAATTTATTTAAATTGGAATACAGAAATATCTTATTTACAGTGCTTTCGGAAAGTATTCAAACCCCTCTACTTTTTTTTTTTTTGTTAGGTTACAGCCTAATTCTAAAATTGATTAAATCGTTTTTTTCCTTATCAATCTACGAACAATAACCGATAATGACAAAGCAAAAAACAGGTTTTTAGAAATGTTTGCTCATTTATTAAACATTAAAAAGGAAATATCACATTTACATAAGTATTCAGACCCTATAAGTATTCAGTCTTCAGGTGCCTTTTGGCAAACTCCAAGCGGGATGTCATGTGTGTTTTACTGAGGAGTGGCTTTCGTCTGGCCACTCTACCATAAAGGCCTTATTATTGGAGTGCTGCAGAGATGGTTGTCCTGCAGGGAAGGCTCTCCCATCTCCACAGAAGAACTCTAGAGCTCTGTCAAAGTGACCATCGGGTTCTTGGTCACCTCCCTGACCAAGGCCCTTCTCCCCAGATTTCTCAGTTTGGCCGGGTGGCCAGCTCTAGGAAGAGTCTTGGTGGTTCCAAACTTCTTCCATTTAAGAATGATGGAGGCCACTGTGTTCTTGGGGACCTTCAATGCTGCAGACATTTTTTGGTACCCTTCCCCAGATCTGTGCCTCGACACAATTCTGTTATGGAGCTCTACAGACAATTCCTTCTCCCTCATGGCTTGGTTTTTGCTCTGACGTGCACAGTCAACTGTGGGACCTTATATAGACAGCTGTGTGCCTTACCAAATCATGTCCAATCAATTGAATTTACCACAGGTGGACTCCAATCGGGTTGTAGAATCATCTCAATGATGATCAATGCAAACAGGATGCACCTGAGCTCAATTTCGAGTCTCATAGCAAAAGGTCTGAATACTTATGTAAATAAGGTATTTCAGTTTTGTATTGTTAATAAATGTGCAAAGCATTCAAAATTCTGGTTTTCGCTTTGTCATTATGGGGTATTGTGCGTAGATTGCTGAGTTTTTATTTTTATTAAATCCATTTTAGAATAAGGCTGTAATGTAATGTAACAAAATGTGGGAAAAGTCAAGGGGTCTGAATACTTTCAGAAGGCCCTGTACATACAGCAAGTATTCACACCCTACAAAGTGTCAATACTTTGTAGAGGCATCTTTGCCAGTGATTACAGCTGTGAGTCTATCTGGGTAAGTCTCTAAGATATTTTTTTGTGTTGTATTGGATTTTCCCCAGGAATAACACTTTGTATTCAGAACAAAAAGTTATTTGCTTTGCCTTGTTGCAAACAGGATGCATGTTTTGGAATATTTGTATTCTGTACAGGCTTCCTTCTTTTCACTCTGTCAATTAGGTTAGTATTGTGGAGTAAACTACAATGTTGTTGATCCATCCTCAGTTTCCTCCTATGACAGCCATTAAACTCTGTAACTTTTTTAATGTCACCATGGGCCTCATGGTGAAATCCCTGAGCGGTTTCCTCCCTGAGTTAGGAAGGACGCCCTTGTCTTTGTAGTGGCTGGGAGTATTGATACACCATCCAAAGTGTAGTTACTAACTTACTCAAAGGAATATTCAATGTTCACTTTTTTATTTATGTCTACCCATCTACCAATAGGTGCGAGGCATTGGAAAACCTCCCTGGTCTTTGTGGTTGAATCTGTGTTTGAAATTCCCTCCTTGACTGAGCCTCGACTCAGGGACGTCACAGATAACTGTATGTGTGGAGTACAGAGATGAGGTAATTATTCAAAAATCATGATAACCACTATTAATATCGCACAGAGAGTGAGTCCATGCAACTCATTATGTGACTTGTTAAGCAAATGTATACTCCTGAACTTATTTAGACTTGCCAGAACAAAGAGGTTGAATACTTATTGACTCAAGACATTTCAGCTTTTCATTTTTAATGAATTTGTAAAAAAAAGAAAAGAAAAGAAAAACATGATTATTTTGCATTATGGTGTATTGTGTGTAGTCCAGTGAGGTTGTGAATCACAGCTGGCCTGGTACATTGTTTGCTGCTTCCACCCATTCGGGATGCTCTGTTCCAGTTACAATGACTCAATATCTTGGGAGAAAGAAAACGGATGACTGTAACTAAGGCTGGGAACGTATCAAACTAGCCAGGGCTATGATCCGAAAGCAGACATAACCCGGCTAACAGAAAGGGGCACGTGTCAAACACAAGGCCCACGGGCCCAATTGGACACACAAATCAACAGTTGTCTCATCTCCTTTAAGAGGTTACAGCCTGGTGCCGCTCGCATAGGTGAATCCAACGTCGACTGCGCTGCTTACAGCGTGCGGTGGAGGCAAAGTGTACAGACACAGTTCTAGCTAGGCTACCGAAAGGTTGCACTCTGGCTTGGGTTTTAAAGCTTGAGAGGGAATAACCAGAAAACATAACCTGCAACAAAGCACCATGCAAAGGAGAAGCATGTAGGCCTATTACAGCAACATTTGAACATTAGCCTAGGCTGGCTACAATACATGTTGAGTGTACCATACAGCAATGGTGCATTCAACATGTTTTAAGTGTAGATGTCACAACAACCTATACCTACGTTGTTGTTATTTGGAGTTATTAAATACTTTTTCATGAGGGTCGCAGCATACTATACACATCTACAAGCACAGCAGCAAAAGCTGGACAAATATTATTTGAATCTTTTGTTGTAATATCTTTAAAATTCTATATACAGCATCATATGTACATAAGTGGATATTTATAAAGGTTTTATTTACTGCAGTGTCTATTAATTGTCCAAACGCACGGCCGCTTTCCCACTCTATATTGCTATAGAACTTTCACGAATGCCTTACTCTACATAATTTCCAAACATTATAATGAAAACGTGAAAATGACCCTATCTAAGCATTCGCTTTTCGGAAAATGTAAAAAAATAAAAAATAATTCACGTTGCTAAAACGCTGTCAGTTCCACTTTAACTTTCACTCTGTTATCATTCATAATGATTAGAGAACGCACCACTTGCATCCTCTAATCAAGTTATTTGAAAGCACTGTACACTTCGTAGGGTCCTCTCACCTGTCTGATATCACCCTTTCTACTTGCATTTAACCTCTTTGAAAGCACATTCTTATGGATCTTGCACACTTCCTAGTGTCCTTCTCTCACCTGTCTGAAAGCACTGCGTACCTCCCTCATCCCCATCATGTGAGCCGTCTCAGCCAGCATCCTAGGGCCCATCAGCTCAGTACAGAAATCATCAAAGTCCACGTGACCGCCCCCTAC
>NW_019942945.1:90639-91626 GCF_002910315.2 Salvelinus sp. IW2-2015
ACACACACACACACACACACACACACACACACACACACACACACACACACACACACACACACACACCACCAACAACAACGTGCATAATGTTATAATATTTGCAGTCGTCAAAAATGGTTATGCAGTGGTTTTTGGGCAGCTTAGCAGCTCCAACACTCGTATTGCTGAAATGTTTCAAGAAGCTAATAGCAAGTAATGTTTACAAGCTACCACTGGTCCTGAATGACTCACAAGGGTAAGTGGAGCTTATGAGAGGCTCAAGCCTTTTGGGTAATAAACTGTGTGCCTGTGGAATATTTTGTTTTCTAAAACATCCTATAATATTGCTTGCGTTAGCACTATTCATGTCAATAACAAATGTTTAAAGGTATACTCAGCAATATGACATCAGTTGGCCGATTTCCTGCTTACAGACATMWACAACAACTGCATTCACATCCGCAAAGAATACCTCAAATTGGTGCGCCCAAATTGGCACCCTCCCTTGAGGCCTGGCCACGTTGGGGCGAGCCAATAGTCATTCTTGGATGATTATAATTTAGTTGATGTTGATTTATGTATGCAGGTAGTCGTACCGCTGCGTATGAAGACATCATATTGCTGGCACTACCCTTAAGTGAACTGGTAAAATGGACYCTCGCATACTGCGTGGGCTACACTTGCATAGTACATTTCTATCATCAATAACAAAGACTTACCATCCAACTCCTCAGGCATCAGCTCCCTATCCTGCAGTAAACAGATAGAGAAGGGAGATTAAGAGAGAGCGTGAGTGTGTTCTGTAAATCTCTGCTCCATTAAAGCAGAGTAGTCCCTTGAGAAATACACCCCACTTTAATCTATTTTTTTTTTAAATAGCGTATTAAGGTAACATGCATATCATATCAACCACCAGCGCGCCTGACAGAGACCCTAATGGGATTACTCTACGACATGCCTTTCTAATGTGAGCAATGATATACACACACACAGTATGTGCAAGAATAC
>NW_019942945.1:92017-116309 GCF_002910315.2 Salvelinus sp. IW2-2015
CTGTGTAGGTGCATATGCAATATATATATATATATGAGAGAGAGAGAGAGAGAGAAAAGAGAGAGAGAGAGAGAGAGAGAGAGAGAGAGAGAGAGAGAGAGAGAGAGGGAACGATAGAGAGAGAGAGGGGAACGGAGAGAGAGGGGAAACGAGAGAGAGGGGGGGGAACGAGAGAGAGAGAGGGGTGGGGAACGAGAGAGAGAGAGAGAGGTGGGGAACGAGAGAGGCGGGGGAACGAGAGAGAGAGAGAGGTGGGGACGAGAGAGGGGGGAGGAACAAGGAGAGAGAGAGGGGAACGAGAGAGAGGGGGGGGAATGAGAGAGAGAGAGGGGGGGGCGAGAGAGAGAGAGGGGGGAACGAGAGAGAGAGAGAGAGAGGGGGGGGGCGAGAGAGAGAGAGGGGTGAACGAGAGAGAGAGGGGGGATAGAGAGGGAGAAGAGAGAGAGAGAGAGAGAGAGAGAGAGAGAGAGAGAGAGAGGAGAGAGAGAGAGAGAGAGAGAGAAGGGGAAGGAACGAGAGAGAGAGAGAGAGAGAGAGAGGAGAGAGAGAGGGGGGAACGAGAAACTAATTATTAACACATCATATCACTCTCATCTCAGGTCGTTAATATACACATACATAAATTAATACCACCCTTTACTCGAGATTAGAGACAAGAAGTCAACTCTGACGCCACACCAGTGTTTCCCCTATATTCATTTAGCAGCGGTGCACCGGCACTGCTAAATCGTGGCCGTCACTGAAAACATACAGCGGGGTTTGAAATTATTAGTAATAATGACTGTATAATGTATATACAGCTATAATGCTATATATAGCTATAAAGCTATAATGTATATATTATATGAATTTAAAAAATATATAAATAATATAATTTTATACTAGTACAATTGTTCAGAGAAAGATTTTGTTTCAAAAAGGTCAATTATTGTCACGTTCCTGACCTGTTTTCTGTTAGTTTTGTATGTGTTAGTTGGTCAGGACGTGAGTTTGGGTGGGCAGTCTATGTTTTCTGTTTCTATGTTGGTGAATGGGTACCTAATATGGTTCTCAATTAGAGGCAGGTGGTTTTCATCTCCTCTGATTGAGAATCATATTAAGGTAGGTAGTTTCACAGTGTTTGTTTGTGGGTGGTTGTCTCCTGTGTCTGTGTATGTTGCGCCACACGGGACTGTTTCGGTTTGTTTGTTCGTTCGGTTTTTATGTAGTCTGTTTTTCCTGTTCGTGCGTTCTTCGTGTTACATKTAAGTTCTTACGTTCAGGTCAGTCTACGTCGTTTGTTGTTTTGTAATTATTCAAGTGTTCGTCGTGTTTTCTGTTTTGTTTATTAAATATCATGTCTTATCACAACGCTGCGTCTTGGTTCAATCCATGCTCCTCCTCTTCGGATGAAGAGGAAGAGGAACACCGTTACAATTATTGACACCCCTAAAGATTATTCTTATAAATAAAGTAGTCAAAAGTTGAATATTTGGTCCCATATTTCTAGCACTCAATGACTCCATCGAGCTGGTGACTCTACAAACATGGATGCTTGTTGGTTACAAGATCATACCCTCAAGACATGCTAACCTCTCCCCATTACCAATAACAGAGGAGGTTACATGTCTTGGGGGTTTGATCTTTGACCCTCTGTAATTTTCTCAATCATCATGATTCACGATTCTTTCAGGGTTATCCGTAATCATGGTAGCGTCCACATTCATATAGAAGTGTTTAGATACATATTATATTCTTATTTACAATAAAAGTGACTCCGAAAAGACAGAATACATTATTTACCATTCATTTCTATTGGCTACAGGATTATCTGAAACACAACCTAAACTAACTGCAAATGCATCCAACAAGTTTATAGAGTCACAACCTTTATGTAGTCATTGCGTGCTAGGAATACGGGACCAAATACTCAACTTTTGACTACTTTATTTCTAAGAATTCTAATAATTTTTACCCTTACCTTTTTTCGAAGAAGATGTACTTTTTTGAGCAATATACTGTAGCTCAGTATTTGAAGTATTTATTTTATACAGTCATTATTGCTTATCTTTATCAAGGGGATCAATAATTTCAGACTCCAGTGCTAAGTGAAAGTGTACACACCTCTAGCACAGTCTTCACATTTTGCTGCCTTAAATTACATCTAAAAAGGGACTACATTTTACAGATCTAAACAACCTACTCCACATTTTCAAAGTGAAAAATGTTTATTGATCATTTTCCAAATGAAGTAAAAATGAAGAAAAATGTGTTGGCAACATATGTCGACACACCCCAGAGTTAATACTTGGTGGAAGAACCTTTGGCTGCCATTATAGCTGTGAATCATTTTGAATAAGATTTGACTTTCTACAACTCTTCGGGAAACATACTGTACTGGTTTTGTCCAAATTACACAAGCTCAGTAAATTTGGTTGGGAATCATTGATAGACAGCAATATTTCAACTTTGACTGATTATGAAGCAATTTTAAGTCAGATGATCATCCAGGTGCTTCTTCGTAAACTTGATTCAACTTTTTGGATGAGATTGGTCTCTTTACGTCTGGCGAAAACCATTCTCTGGCGTGATGATTCACGCTTTACCAACTAGCAGTCTGATGGACGAATCTGGGTTTGGCGGATGCCAGGAGACTGCTTCCTGCCTGAATGCATAGTGCCAACTGTAAAGTTTGGTGGAGGAGGAATAATGGTCTGGGGCTGTTTTTTATGGTTCGGGCTAGTTCCCTTGGTTCCAGTGAAGGGAAATCTTAATGCTACAGCATACAATGACAGTCTAGGCGATTCTGTACTTCCAACTTTGTGGCAACAGTTTGGGGAAGGCCCTTTGCTGTTTCAGCATGACAATAACACATGCACAAAGCGAGGTCCATACTGAAATGGTTTGTCGAGATCAATGTGGAAGGACTTGACTGGCCTTCACAGAGCCCTGACTTCAACCCCATTGAACACCTTTGGTCAGGTCAGTGTTGACCTCTAAAATGCTCTTGTGGCTGAATGGAAGCAAGTCCCCGCAGCAATGTTCCAACATCTAGTGGAAAGCCTTCCCAGAAGAGTGGAGGCTGTTAAGCAGCAAAGGAGGGACCAACTCCATATTAATGCCCAGCTATTTTCAGGTCTCTCCAGAGATGTTCGATCGGGTTTATGGGCCTCTGGCTGGGCCATTCAAGGACATTCAGAGACTTGTCCCTAAGCTACTCTTGCGCTTTCTTGGCTGTGCACTTAGGGTTGTTGTACTGTTGGAAGGTGAACCTTCGCCCCAGTCTGAGGTCCTGAGCGCTCTGGAGCAAGTTTTCATCAAGGATCTCTCTCTACTTTGCTACGTTCATCTTTCCCTCGATCCTGACTAGTCTCCTAGTGCCTGCCGCTGAAAAACATCCCCACAGCATGATGCTGCCACCACCATGTTTCACTATAGGGATGGTGCCAGGTTTCCTCCAGATGTGACGCTTGGCACTCAGGCCAAAGAGTTCAATCTTGGTTTCATCAGACCAGATAATCTTGTTTCTCATGGTCTGAGAGTCCTTTAGGAGCCTTTTAGCAAACTCCAAGCGGGCTGTCATGTGCTCTTTACCGAGGAGTGGCTTCCGTCTGGTCACTCTACCATAAAGGCGTGATTGGCGGAGTGCTGCAGCGATGGTTGACCTTCTGGAGGTTCTCCCATTTCCACAGAGGAACTCTGGAGCTCTGTCAGAGTGACCATAGGGTTCTTGGTCACCTCCCTGACCAAGGCCCTTCTCCCTGATTGCTCAGTTTTGCCAGGCGGCCAGCTCTAGGAAGAGTCTTGGTGGTTCCAAACTTCTTCCATTTAAGAATGATGGAGGCCACTGTGTTTTGGTAACTTTCCACAGCTCTTTGCCTCGACACAATCCTGTCTTGGAGCTCTAAGGACAATTCCTTCGCCCTCATGGCTTGGTTTTTGCTCTGACATACACTGTCAACTGTGGGACCTTATATAGACAGGTGTGTGCCTTTCCAAATCATGTCTAATCAATTGCATTTCCCACAGGTGGACTCCAATCAAGTTGTAGAAACATCTCAAGGATGATCAATGTAAACAGGATGCACCTGAGCTCAATTTCGAGTCTCATAGCAAAAGGTCTGAATACTTATGTAAATAAGGTATTTCTGTTTTTTATTTGTAATACATTTGAAAATATGTCTAAAAACCTGTTTTCACTTCATCATTATGGGGTATTGTGCGTATATTGATGAGTAAACAATTTATTTAATACATTTTAGAATAAGGCTGTAACATAACTAAATGTTGAAAAAGGTAAGGGGTCTGAATACTTTCTGAATGCACTGTATATATATATATATATATGTATGCGCCCTTAGTCATGACATATATATTATGACTGTGGCTGGTGGTAAGGCCAGGCAAAGCTCAGAGCACTGGGACAATTCACAGTACTCAGAAGACTAGGGGCAGAGACATGCTAAAGTCAATGAGTCTTACTGGACTCACATGGCTAGATAGAAAACAACGGCGTGCTAGATCCATCTGCGGATCCCACTGGAATGCAGATGGAATTATTGAGTCGAAAATTATATTTTGTGCTTCATGTCTTTCTATTTTGTTGCAGTGACACATGCCAGAAATGGCAACATGCAAGTAAGTGAAGCTGAACTCCCTCAGCATATATAGGCTATTGTGGATCCAGTATAGAAAACGTTAAGATACATATAACGTTGAATCTTTCTTCCACAAAGACAGGCCCCACAGGCTAGTAGAAACAGAAAGGCATATAGCATACAAACAACACTGAATTTTGGTAGCACAAAGGCTAACTTGCATTGGCGCAGAATACAGATCAATTCATTTGTGGATGTCCATCACCCACTTCGTACGATATGGTATGAATTACAATTTGTATTATATGTTACGAAATTGCAAAGCATACCATATGTTACAAATTTGCCAAAATTCTAGCTAGGTGGCTAACGTTAGCTAGCTGGCTAATGTTAGGTAGGCTAGGGGTTAGAGTTGTGGGTTAGGGTTAGGGTTAAGTTTAGGAGTTAGGTTAAATGGTTAGGGGAAGGGTAGCAAAAAAGTAGTAAGTCATTGAAAAGTTGCTAATTAGCTCAAATACTAAAGTTGTCCCATGATGAGATTCGAACTCGCAACCTTTGGGTTGCTAGACGTTCATGTTATATGCCCACACATCCACCCCAGTTTCTTTTTTGCCTTAAGCAACCATCTGTCTTATGTAACCACACCAAACGTAACATATACTAATATGAGTATCCCAGATTTACGTTTACTATGTTATGTCTAGTCTATGAGACCAGGCTGTACAGATAGCCTACAGGTAGTTCAATAGATACATACGAGACACGTTAGCCACATTTACGTATGCTGTCATACACATCAATGAGGTACATGAATGGCACATTTCAACAAGGATAATTGTACAAACAGCTAGCAACTCTGCCGCCCTATAAGAATTCTTGCTACATTAAGTTTTTAGGCAGAAAGATGTGCGCAATGGACATTACAGTAAGGATGTTGCTATAAAGTGGGATACAAGCGTTACAGAACACAGGATGCTAAGGAAACATGGTACAGTACACATGTGGATCACATTTCGACAGACATATGAGGGTCAAGCTGAATGTATGCAGGTCATGCCAAAGGTCASCAGCAGACACAAACACAACGCATTCGCAGGTCTCCCTTGGAAAAGAGGTCCTCTGACCTCAATGGGACTTCCTGGTTAAGGTCAAATCAATAAAAACTCAGGCCAAAAGGATGTTGTTCAACTAGGCTACTGTTAAAGGTCACTCTACAAATGTAAAGCACCTGCAATTTATAAACTCCCCAAAATGGTGCTTTGATGACATACTTAGGTAGAAGCCTAGTCTTTGAATATCCCATGTTACTATGCATCATTTCTTGTAAACATTGAATGCCATCTTTGGTTTTATTTCTAAAGATTAGAACAGCAACAACGAGCCAATGTAAAAGAAATAATACCCTATCAAAATGGTCAGGCATCGTAAAAGCAATATAATATCCAACGGTGTACAGACACGCTATGTGCTCCTGTGCACTGTAGAGGAGATTCTGGCGTACACAAGGACATATTTAGACGGCAAGGTCAGCACACATTCATTTGATTTATTCATCAAGAGAAGATTAGACCGTATGCCAAAAAGTCAAGTTTCCAATCATCAGTCAATACACAGACCCATTAACAATTCATTCCAATCTACTTGCTTTCACATGGGTGGCTGAGCAAAATGTTTAAATAACCATTAGACATATGAACACACAAGGAGCATGCATTGACAGTCAGTGTACACACATGAAGAACGGGTACACAGATCTGCATGTACACACACACACACACACGCACACGCACACGCACACGCACACGCAACACGCACACCACACCACACACACACACACACACACACACACACACACACACACCACACACACACAACACACACACAACCACACACATCTGCGCACACACGCATCTGCACACAATACAATACACAAACAAACGTACGCTAAAACTCACGTTAAGAAATTGGCGGCAAAAAATGCCATAAATTCTGCCTTACACATATCTATATCTCTGTCTTACTGTCTAACATATTCATCTGGACTGTGTCTGTTTGTCTGTCTCTCTGTTCTCATTATGGCTAATGAAGGATGACAGTGAGCCTTGCTAACGGCGTTATTAATACTTGCGCCGAGGCARGGATTAGAATGCTACGGGGTGGGGTAACCTCCTCTCCCTGTGTGTGTCCAAGCACAGAAAAAAACCTAATACTCTATGGCAATGTCACTGCAAGGGCAGGGTGGGCCAAGGGAGGTACTTGGGCAGAGATAYGGCTGCTAATTGGGACAATTGGGTTGTGGTAGCCTGGATGTCAATCTGTTAGTGCTTTATCCAACTGCTTAGTGCTCCTCGCGCTTTTGATTGTCATGTTTGGTTTTCTGTGACCGATTCTACCCACTATGTTCCTTGAGTTTCACGTTTTATTAGTTGTATGTGGAGGATACACAGGGTATACACCGTTCAACGAAATGCCTACTTGCAGGTTCCTTCTCGACAATGCAACAATAATACGAAATAATTCAAGATAAGAATTAAAAAACGTGCAGTAAATGGCTCAGTAGAATAGAATAACAATTTTATCATGAGTATAATACAGGAAGGCGCAATTTATAATATTTACACGTGTATTGGGGAAGGGGTGATTGGGGGGCAATTGATTCAATTGTGCATTATTTAGCAATCGAAATAAGTCTGGTAGCATCCGTTTGATGTGTGTGTAGCACACATACCATCTTCCCCATGGGAGTGAACAGCTCATGGCTGTGGGCCTTCCTCATGGGCCGTTTCGAGTAAGTAACCTGGATGGTTGGGAGCACGGTCCCAGTGATGCACTGGGCCGTCTTCACCACATGCCGGAGGGCCTTGCGGTCGTGGACGGAGCAATTCTCATACCAGGCCGTGATGGAACCGGTCAGGACGCTCTCAATGGTGCAGTAGTAATATTTATAGGTCCCGGAGTGGCATGCCGAATTCCTTCAGCCGCATTAGGAAATAGAGACTCCATTGCGCCCTCTTGCCGAGTGGTAGTGTTGTTGGTCCATGTCAAGTCCTTGGTGATGTGGACACCGAGGAACTTAAAACAACAGTCCCTTTGATGTGTATCTGTTTCCTGGAGTCAACAATCAACTCCTTTGTTTTGCTGACGTTGAGGGAGAGGTTGTTGTCCTGGCACCACACTGCCAGTTCATTTACCTCCTCCCTACAGGCTGACTCGTCGTCGTTGGTTATCAGGCCTACAACCGTGGCAAACTTGATGATGGAGTTGGTGTCGTGCAAAGCCACGCAGTCGTGGGTGAACAGGAAGTACCGCAGAGGACTGAGGACACACCCCTGGGGGACCCCTATGTTAAGAGTTAGTATTGAGTAGAGGTTGTTGCCAATCCTCTGATATATACTTGTCAGCTTAGGGTCGAGGGAAGGGAATTGAGGTGTGAGAAATATGGTTGTTGTTCATTTTCAGTTGGTTTATGGATCTGTGTCCAGGTTGCGTTGCATCAAAACTGTAAATCACCCCAGAGGTATAAAAAGGCGACAGTGTTACTGACCTGTCCAAAGAGAGTGTTGAGGTAGGACAGATAGACGGCTGCTACAGAGCCCTGGCTGTGGCTCCTGCCGCTCTTGGAGCTGTTGCCATTTTCTCCTGACTTGGGCTGGCGGAGCGCGGGGCGCCCAGGGGTCCCATGTCCAGAGAAGGTGTTTGATGACGTGCTGTTAGGGGACGGAGAGAAAGAGAATAGGACAAAAGGGTCTGACTTCCTCTTTGTCAACATTATCATCTTTGCCATTGTGTCATCACCGTTATCTTTGCGGGTGGGTCTCACTTACCTTGATCTGGGTGAGGGCGCTCCTCCCTTTTTTGTCCCTTTCTGAGACATGCTGAGGGGGAGAGGGAGAGGGAGAGAGATAGAGAGATATTCTTTAACCAGGGGCGACGCCTTTGCCAGGGTTGCAATCTGAGCCCTGCACTCTTCAATATTTATGTCAGCCCCTGGTGTTAGTCTCCACAATCCAGAGGTTAAATGCCTGCTCTTCGCAGATGACCTGTGCCTGTTGTCACCCACAGCACATGACCTACAGCAGAGCCTGGACCTGCTAGAGCAGTACTGCCAGACCTGGGCCCTGGCAGTAAACCCACCCCCCCAATTAAAAAAAAAGGATTTTCCAGAGAAGATCCAGGCCTCAGGGAAGTACAAAATATATAGAGTACTGCACACACTACAATACCTTAGGTTTAAAAATAAGCATATCTGGACACCTTAATGAGGCAGTGAATAAACTGAGAGAGAAAGCATGCAGGGCATTCTACGCCATTTAAAAAACAAATTCAAATTCAATACCTATAAAAAAAATGGGCTAAAACGAATTGAATGTGTCATTGAACCAATTGCACTCTATGGCAGCGAGGTGTGGGGTCCACCTGCAAAACAGGATTCCACCCAATGGGACAAACACCCCATTGAAACCCAGCATGCAGAGTTCTGTAAGATTCTTCTAAGATGAGTTCTGTAAGATGTCCAGAGGAAAACTACAAACAATGCATACATGGCAGAATTAGGCCAATATCCACTAATAATAAAAACTCTAAAAATTCCATTTAAGTTTTGGAAACATCTAAAATACAGTTACCAAGACCTGCAATGCCAAGAGCTGAGCAAGGAAAAGAGTCCCCTCATTCAGCTGGTCCTAGGGCTGAGTTCACAAACCTGTTCTACTAACACACTGAAGCCTCAGGACCAGAACATCCAATCAATCAGAATAAAACAAATTACAACGAATTCACTTGTTGGGAAACACAAGCACAAACACAAAGCAAAATGCAGTGCTATCTGGCCCTAAATCGACAGTACACCGTGGCTAAATATTTGACCATGGTTACTGATCAAAACCTTAGAAAAACCTTGACAAAGTACAGGCTCAGTGAGCACAGCCTTGCCATTGAGAAGGGTAGACACAGGAAAACCTGGCTCCCTGTAGAGGAAAGACTGTGCAACCACTGCACAACAGCAGAACCCGAGACAGAGCTGCACTTCCTGACAAAATGTCAAAAATACAAAACAATTAGAGAGTGTCATTTCCCCAAATTTGAAACTCTTATTCAAGGTTTCAAAGACCTCTCTGATGAGGATAGGCTACCCGTCCTGTTGGGGGAGGACGCAGAGAGCTGTGGGTTGGCAGCGCACTACATTGCTGCCTGCCATAAGTTGAGGGACAGTGTCTGACAGACCAATCAACCTGCACATGTACTCTACTGTATGTTTATTGTTATTGTTCAATGTATGGTTATTTTGACACTTGGTTATTGTTGTTACTGTTGTCCCGTTGACAATTTTGATTCTCTTTTTTATATTGTAAATAAGCTTTGGCAATATGTACACTGTTACGTCATGCCAATAAAGCAAATTGAATTGAATTGAATTGAATTGAGATGCAGAAGAGAAAGAGAAAGCGTGAGGGAGGTAGAGAGCGAGAGGGTTACAGAGAGACTTATGGCTGCACATTTGAGTGACAGATCAATGCCTTGTCATCGCACTGTGTTGTCAGAACTAGGGCCCAGGATGAAAGACTGCCTCTCAAGACAATTGACACGGACACGTCAAACAGAACACCTTCACATCCCCGACCATCTCAGATGCTCATAAAGTTGTGCCTAATGCCCCCCCGTTTGAACATACGTTGTACGAATGTTGAAGACATGTGATGTGCAGGGACACATGCCAACAAGGCAGTGTTAGTCTGCCTTCTCCTCCCCAGGGACCACAGATCACAATGAGATGAGACAAGCAGAACAGGTAGGCCCTATAAATTACAATTAACCACCTAAATGTGCCTCTCCGCGCAAACCAGAACCCCCTTTTCAGTCCGGCAATATTACAGGAGAGAGATTGTCTCCGTCGAAAGCGGCAATGCGAGCAGCACGCAGGTGATGTGTACTGATTGCAACTCTCTGAGCATGCTGTCTCCTCAGAGAGGAAGAGACGAAGCGAGAGTAAATCCGCCCAAAATCGGTCCGCGTGAGATAAGCCATTTTTGTATGGACGTCTATGAGCAAGTACGTGAGGCTTATTTGATCGAATAGAAGTTTCGAAATATTTAGTCTGACACAAATGTAYTGATATAAGTGGATGCATTCCTGCAACTTTGAGAAAAACTACTTCGTTGCCCCTGTTGTGATACAGCCGTATCTGCCCTCTCATTGGATAGAATGGTCCCACCTGATCTCGCCTGCCTTCAATCATTGAGGACATGTATTTCCATTGTTAGAGCAGTCACTCGGCTATCTTTATTATAGACCATCTTTGGTCTTCCTACCGACTCCTCGAGCTCTCTGTGTGTTTCACCCATCTAGCCTATCTTAACAGTTGTTCCTCTCTCATAGCTGGTTCAGGGAATGACTGAAAACAACTGGAAATAGGAATGTGTGAGCAGTTGGCTGCTACTTGGTATTTAGTGCCATATTGTCTGTATAATTGTTGTTCAAAATCACAGTAGGTTGGGGACACCTTAATTGGGGAGGATGGGCTCATGGTAATGGCTGGAGCGGAATCAGTGGAATGGTATCAAATACATCAAACACATAGTTTGATACCACTCCATTCGCTCCGTTCTAGCCATTAGTATGAGCCGTTCTCCCCTCACCAGCCTCCACTGTACAAAATGGATTCCAAGATAATGAGGGGCTTGCGCACAATACAATTTCCATGGTGGCACATTCATAGTTAACAATAGGCCTAACTGTTGTTTGCCTCAATAACTGCTTTCCTCTYGAATGAGCAAAGTACCCATCAGGGTAAACAAACAAACACACGCGTGCACRTTCGWACACACGCACACACACACATACAGACACACACACACACACTTCTACATGAGCCATTAGAGACAGCATGAGCCGCTCCCTAAGTGGCCAATCGCTGTCAATCACCAAGTCGACACAAGCAATTTCAGATCCTAATCACGCTAATTGAAATAATGAAACGGAGGATCAAGGGGGGGGGGGGCGGAGTTAAAGCCCAGGTAATGCGGATGATGTCACAGACCGGCTGTAATCCAGAACTGGTTCGCTGAGGGTCTCATCCTTTGTCCTTTTTTTTCACTTCAGTGTTTTTCCCTATTTAAAGAAAAAAATTCCTCCTGTTCCCTTGCTGTTCATGTGCATTCAAAAGAAGATCAATGCCTAGATGGCTCAGCTACTCTCTTCTCGTCCAATGTCTTAAAACAACCCACGGTACAATAGGCCTGGCTGCCTCCTCGTCTTCCTATCGATCTCCACCACCGATTTTGTGTCACGACTCAGAAATCAGACTCCCCTTCGTTACCGTTTAGGGAAGGGGGGAGCTTGGGGTCCAGAAGAGGAGAGGGAGATGGGTGGATTTTCTTGTCCGCCGGCTGCCCTGTCATCCTCCTATCAATGGTTACATCTTGTCATTTCCACCCGTACACCGCCGTCTCGCATCCCACACAATCAATCTCCTGTGCGGTTGTCATATCAGTGCCTTCTGTCCTGGCGTCTGCTGGCATCCTGTCTGTCCGTCAGTTCCTGTTTGTTACCACCAGTAATTGTTATTTTCCATTCAGACTGTACACTTCGCACTGCCCAAACTCTCTGGAGAAATCCCAAAGAGGGCYACAACACATTAAGTCCTATTGACGAATGGATAAATGTATCTATTGATTAGCCGATYGATTGAAGTAAACAAATACAAGCACGATTTGGCCAATGGTCAACAGCCCTTGACCTCCTCCCCATCCTCTATCCTCCTTACCTTCAATATGCAGCTAGAAGTAGAAAGGAAGAAAAATAGAAAGAGAGTTTCCCCCCTTTATCTGACAATTCCAGTCGTTACCGTTTGGCGCGGACGTGTTGACTGATATAAATTAGCAGTATAACCCCTCCTGCCCCTCTACCTTCCCCCTCCCCTGCCTCACCGGATTATACAATAAGACGGGTGATTATCTTGCTAAATATGTCTGGATTAGACTTTGAGATGCGTGACCGAGTCACTGTCTTGAGGACAGAGGCGTGTAATTACATTGTAGGGTGGTCGTGTGGTGCGTAAACAATGAAAACCTTCAGTGTATCTTTCGGGGAACTCTTTCTTTGAGCCACCGGTTCACAAGCGGACATTTGTTCAGGTAGACCTTTGATGGACTGAAGCACTGAGCTTGTCCTTTTGTTGACCCTCAGGTTACAACCATTGCAGTTACCTGGTTATTGTGGATGACCGTATCGCTCCTCCGAACTCATCTCCCTTGCAACGTTCTACAGAGTTCTACATCTGCATTGCTTGCTCTTTGGGGTTTTAGGCTGTGTTTCTGTACTTTGGAACACCTGCTGATGTTAAAAGGGCTTTATAAATACATTTCATTGATTGATTCACCGAAGTGTCATTGTTCCAACGTTGTATTCCTTGCTACTCTGTCCGAAACTTAGTTGTCCTTGCTTCGTCACTGCTACAACTTTGTTTCCCTCATATTGTTTGAGGGTACAATATGTCTCAAAAGAGCTTCCCAAATGGTGGTCTGTGGACCAGTGTTGGTCCTTGAGGTGCTACCTCGGCATCAGTCAGAAGGCTTTAAATGCATTTCTGGAAAATTGTAACACAGTAAGCTAGATGCATGGGAATCTAGGCTACCGCGCAACCAACTAAACTGTGCTACGGTGCAGAAAGGTATACATGATGTCAGTGCACGTTTCCGTTTATGTAAGTCCTCGCTCAAATGACCTTCATCAATGTAGTGGAGTGCGAGATAGCTAAGTATGCAGAACGTCAGACCTCTCTTCTTCTGGAAAATTGCGTTGGCCTACTGGTGGGCTGCCAAACATGTTCGTTTGTCTTACCGTGCAGTCAGCAAGGGTGAAACGTTTTGGAACCACCTCTCTATCCTACCTTTTCTACWGCACTGTCGTCCTATACCGCCCTCTCTTGCCAAGCAGTGGCGCAGTAAGGGAGCTCTTTGCAGGTGAACTGTTTCCCAACGCTATTCGAACCTCGCCACGCTCAAATATGCTTAGTCCGGCCAAACAAAGCCCTTATTTAGCATTCTGCCTTTTGAAAAGCGAGTAAACACCCTCCTTTTCACCTGAAAAAGAAATGGGGTAGCAACAATGTTGTCGCATTACACGCATCAGTCAGCTCCCGGTGGACTGTGTACCTTGGCACTGAAATGTTTACTAAAGTGGAAATCCGCTATTGCAGCTCACTGCCTCACTCTTGCCTCAAGGCTGTGGTGCAAAGACAGGCCAGGCCCAGTTCTTGTTGCTTTTTCAAGAGGTTACTGTGCCTCGTATAGTGTTTGAGTGCTTTTCAAGTGGAAATATGGATTATCTGGTGAGAGAAATGCCTTCGCAAGTAAGAAGACAGGGCTCAAACTGATGTTGTGTGTAAGGGTGTTTGTAGTTACAGATTTGTGTTTGCGTCGATGAGGTGCTTTGCCTTCGGTAAGTGTGCCGGGTGGGTTGAGCATAATGAAGCGTCCCATTATTGGTGACTGATAATGCCATATCGAGAGCTAATTACCTGCGACGTTGCCTCATTAACCACAACAGGACGGCACCGCCCGTCGGGCGTTGGCCACAACACCCAGCCACATCACACTCTCTTCATCTCCCCTCTCCTCCTTCCCCTTCCCTCCTCTCTTCTTCCTGCTCTCATCCCTCCATCTTTTCCGATGGCCTTGCCTTCATTTGCTTTCCTCTACCACTCCTTCCTGTCTTTCTCGCGGATCGTACTTAATTAAAAACCTTTGAACGTCATCTTTTGTTGCTTTGTCTCGGCATTCCCTTCTTGATTCCTCCTTCTCCTTAATCTCTATCTCTCTCTCTTCTCCCATTTGTGGCTCAATATGAATCCGTCTGTCTGTCTGTCTCTTCCTTTCTAAAACACTGTAGCTCTCTCTCTCCTACCGTCTCCCTCTTTCTCCATGTCCCCCTCTACGTCTTTCCGCGGTCACCTTCACACTCCATTCTGGAGCAGTTGGCTTCTCTCCCTTCATCCTGTTCTCCCTCCATCCCTCCATACTGCACATGTCCACTGCCCTGCCTCTGGGCCATGCTTCCCCCCTGCGCTCTACTCGTTTATTTATGGAAATATGCTGATGGGGCTAACATAGGTTTAGAACAAAATACGCCAGATTACAAGGAAAAAGRGGGAGGGAGAGAACAAAAGAGTGAGCGCGTGGAAGGCAAAATATGGGGTGGGAAGGAAGAGCGAAAGAGAGTGTACTATTAATCATTGACCTGTCATTTATCCTAAAAAGCAAGCAACCATTCATCATGGACAGTGAAGAAACAAGAAAAAAAGAGTTGAAAAAGAGAGAGAGGAAAAGTATAAAAGTGTGTCACGAGGTTGGCAGTATGTAATTGGGTCAGTTGCAAATAAAAGTGGCTGAGTTAGTGCTGAGTTTGACTTAGAGGTCGGCACCACATCATCCCCAGCATGAGACTAATTGAATGCCCGGAGAGATGAGGATAGAGGGATTTGAGGCGAACCCCAAACATCCCTTCCTCCCACGGATGCCACACTCAGCTCTTCAAACCGATCCCTTACTACGTAGGCCCACTGCATCACTCAAAATGTAATGCTAATCTTCTCCCTCCATAATACAACGTGGCACGGTAATGATAAGGCCACCGAATACCACAGGGTTCTTGATCAAGGCTAAAGCTCCAGCAAACGAGAACAGTCACAAAAGTGAG
The DNA here is from genome assembly GCF_002910315.2 of Salvelinus sp. IW2-2015. Lineage (NCBI taxonomy): Eukaryota > Metazoa > Chordata > Actinopteri > Salmoniformes > Salmonidae > Salvelinus > Salvelinus sp. IW2-2015. The sequence continues at coordinate 107,290 of NW_019942945.1, forward strand.
AGGGAAGAAAATGTATCATATTTTTTGCTTAAATCCTCGGGGGAATGCGTCTGTCAATCTGTCATGAGGCATGTTATTTCACCGTTGTTCTACACCGCTGGCTTCGCTGTCACAAATGTAACAGAAACAGAAAACTTGCTTGATGAAAGAAAAAAAGAGAGAGAGAGAGAAAAGTGCCGTGTCTGGTCGTTCCTCTGCCAGTCAGAGTTAAGGACAATTCACTGGTCGGGTTAATAGAATCTGTCTCTGTCAGAGGAGGTGCGTGTAGAGGGGGTGTAGGGAGTGAGAGAGCGAGGGAKAGAGAGAGAGGGAAAAGATAAGTGCCCAAGGGACTCAGTGAGGGGACACTGAGACATCGACTGAACACCACCGCTCGCAAGGCGGCCAATGATCCTTCCCTTTAGGCTGAGCAGCAAAGTAGAACACAACACAGCAACAGAGAATACCTCAGACACTGAGGTCCTGTCACGTTTACTCCCGGTCCCACTCTCATCATCACGCACACCTGCCACTATCGTTACGCGCACCTGCGCCTCATGACACTCACCTGGACTTCATTACCTTCCTGATTACCTCCCCTATATCTGTCACTCCTCTTGGTTCTTTCCTCAGGCGTTATTGACTCTGTTTCTGTTTCATGTCTGTATGCTTTTCGATTTTCTTGTTTTGTACTCTGTTCTATTTATTATTAAATTTGCACTCCCTGTACTTGCTTTCTGACTCTCAGCATACACTTTACAGAATAACTCCTCACCAATGGGAAGCAACAATGATTTTTATTTTTTTACTGGTGACGTCAGGTCCAAGTCCCGCTGCCGAAGCAACCGGGGTTGCCTCAGCTGACTCGTCAGGCTTCCATGCCTCAGCTGGCTCGTCAGGCTTCCATGCCTCAGCTGGCTCGTCAGGCTTCCATGCCTCAGCTGGCTCGTCAGGCTTCCATGCCTCAGCTGGCTCGTCAGGCTTCCATGCCTCAGCTGGCTCGTCAGGCTTCCATGCCTCAGCTGGCTCGGCAGGCTCCCATGCCTTAGCCGGCTAATCAGGTTCCCGCACCTCAGCCGGCTCTACAGGTTCCCGCCGGTTTTATACTTTCAGTAGAAAACGGGGTGTTCCATGACGTCGTGTAATGTCTGTGCTCACGGGGGGCGTGGCCACTGACTGATCATAAGTTACTATGGAAAACAATTCTCATTTAGAAGACCAACATCACATTACATCTTTACAAAAGTATTCCTGTACTCAATCATTTATTTGATACAACATTCAGATGYAAACCCCATCATTGAGAAGTGTATACAAACAAAGAAACAGTCATGTGTGTCTCCTGTCCTTCATGAGGTCACCAAATGAAACAAACTCGATATGACTGTTCCTTAAGTGTTCACGGACCATTTCAACTGGTTGGAATACAGAAATATTGTTACATTATTCAACCTTKTGAGGTTACCGTACTGCAAAGTCTTTCTCTGTGTTAACAATGTGATTCTCAACTTTCATTTTGCCAGAGAGGGGAAAGGAGTTTCGGTATTTACGACCGTCATAAACCTATGGTGGGAGAGAGAGAGAGAGGAGAGGCTATGATCCTCACCCAAAAGGGGCACGTCATGACAGCCGGCTCTACAAGTTCCCGCGCCTTACCCCGGCTCTACAGGTTCCCACGCCTCAGCAGAAGTGACCGGCCCTCTCCTGGTCCTCGGGACYGTCCCTCTGGCCAGTGTCGTCCGGCAGCTGGAGCCATACATCAGGGAGSGGGTACTGTCACGTTTACTCCCGCTCCCTCTCTCCGACGCTCGATGTCGCCAGTTGTCTCATTACGTACACCTGCCACCACCATTACGCGCATCTGCGCCTCATGACACTCACCTGGACTCCATCAACTTCTTGATTACCACCTCTATATCTGTCACTCCAATTGTTTCTGTCCTCAGGCGTTATTGACTCTGTTTCTGTTTCATGTCTGTACCCTTTTCGTGTTTCTTGTTTTGTACTCTGTTCTATTTATTATTACATTTGCACTCCCTGTACTTGCTTCCCGACTCCCAGCGTACACGTTACAGGTCCAACATATAGTAGACCTGCCTTGAGATTCTCAGTGGTTGTAAACACAAACAATAGARCAATATTTCACACCTCTGGGTTTATAATCAGGTATCAAAGCAGTAGGCCTAACCTATATCATGTACATTCCCATATTTCAAAAGTATTGATTCATTGTTACACACTTCAGCTGTAGTATACTGCACCTTCCAAATCCAAAAGACAAAGGGAAGAGAGATGATAAACTGAACTGAACAGAGACTGTTCAACCAGAGACGGCTCTCAACTAAGCTCAATTAACCTCAATCAGCCAGCATAGTTACATTGAAACAATGCAGAGAAAAACAATGGGCTACAGCAAAACTCTGAATTCAACTAAGCACCGCTTCGATGCTGTTGKCAAACCCCTGGGAGATGAAACCAATGTACTGTATTCACAGTACACTTAAAAATTCCACCAAACACTGTATGACATCACCGGTCTGGCCTTGTACTTCTAACAGGAGTAGGAAAAAGTGTATATTCGGACCGAGATAAGACGAAGTACATTTTCGAAGGGCGAGTCAAATCAGATCAAATTGTATTAGTCACATGCGCCGAATACAACAGGTTACAGTGAAATGCTTACTTACAAGCCACTAAACAACAATGCAGTTGAAAAAATATGAATAAGAATAAGAAATAAAATGAACAAGTAATTCAAGAGCAGCAGTATAATAACAATAGCGAGACTTTATACGGGGGTACCGGTACAGAGTCAATGTGCGGGGGCACCGGTTAATCGAGGTAATATGTAGGTAGGGTTATTCAAGTGACTATACACACATAATAACAGAGAGTAGCAGCAGTGTAAAAGGGGGCAGGGGTGGGCAATGCAAATAGTCTGGGAAGCCATTTGATTAGATGTTCAGGAGTGTTATGGCTTGGGGGTAGAAGCTGTTTAGAAGCCTCTTGGACCTAGACTTGGCGCTCCGGTACCGCTTGCCATGCGGTAGCAGAGAGAACAGTCTATGACTAAGGTGGCTGGAGTCTTTGACAATTTTTAGGGCTTCCTCTGACACCGCCTGGTTATAGAGGTCCTGGATGCACTACCATCTGTAGTGTCTTGCGGTCGGAGGCGAGCAGTTGCCATACCAAGGCAGTGATGCAACCAGTCAGGATGCTCTCGATGTTGCAGCTGTAGAACCTTTTGAGGATCTCAGGACCCATGCCAAATCTTTTCAGTCTCTTGAGGGGGGAATAGTTTTTGTCGTGCCTCTTCGTGACTGTCTTGGTGTGCGTGGACCATGTTAGTTTGTTTGGGATGTGGCACCAAGGAACTTGAAGCTTCCAACCTGCTCCACTGCAGCCCTGTCAATGAGAATGGGGGCGTGCTCGGTCCTCCTTTTCCTGTAGTCCACAATTATCCCCCTTTGTCTTGATCACATTGAGGGGAGGTTGTTATCCTGGCACCACAGCGCCAGGTCTGGACCTCCTCCCTATAGGCTGTCTCGTCGTTGTCGTGATCAGGCCTACCACTGTTGTGTCATCGGCAAACCTAATGATAGTGTTGGAGTCGTGCCTGGCGTGCAGTCATGAAGAACATGAGGTGCGACTCGCTCTGTCCCAATTGTGGATTCATGCGATTTCCTCCCTCTGAGTCAAACAGGGAAATATTTGGATTTCGACACTATGTAAATGTAAATAGAGGCGGGACTTTATCTCGCCGCTTATGGTAATGTGGTGCTGAGAGGCTGGGAAAGTTCAGTGCTGTATTTCCTAATAGAGGGGCAGCTGCCTCTTTTGTACTGAGGGAGGTTGGGAGAGATAATCTCACATGCAGTGGACTGAGAATTCTCTCTCTCTCTTCTCTCTCTCTCTCTCTCTCTCTCTCTCTCTCTCTCTCTCTCTCTCTCTCTCTCTCTCTCTCTCTCCTCCTCATCTCTCTCTCTCTCTCTCTCTCTCTCTCTCTCTTGTCTCTCTCTCTCTCTCTCTCTCTCTCTCTCTCTCCTCTCCCTTCTCCCTCTCTCTCATCTCTCTCATCTTCCTCCTCTCTCTCACAATACCAAATCAATAAAAAATCAAAAAAATCAATATCAAAAAAAAAAGAAACAAAGAAATAAAACAATCAACAATCAATCATCTCAATCAACAAAAAAAAAAATAGAAAAATAAAAACAATACAAGAAAAAAGAAAAAAAAAAAAGAAAAAAAAAAATACAGAAAAAAAGAAAAAAAAAAAAAAAGAAAAAAAAAAATAAAAAAATCTAAAAAAAAAAAAAAAAAAAAAAAAATTCATAAAAAGAAAGAAGATCAATAATCAAATCTCAAATCGAAGAAAAAATAATCAAAAAAAAAAAAAAAAAAATAAAAAAAAAACAGAAAAAAAATCAAAAAAGAAAAAAAAAAAAAACAAAAGAAAAAAAAAGAAAAAAAAATAAAAAAAAAATCAAAAAAAAAAAAAATAAGAAAAGAAGAAAAAAAAAAATCTATAAAAAAAAAAAAAAAAAAAAAAAAAAAAAAGAAAAAAAAAAAAAAAAAAAAAAAAAAGATTCAAAAAAAAAAAAAATAGAAAATCAGAAAAAGAAAAAAAAGAAAAAAGAAAATCAAAGAGAAAAAGAAAAGAAAAAAAAAAAAAAAAAAAGAAAAAAAAAAAAAAAAAAAAAAAAAAAAAAAAAAGAAAAAAAGAAAAAAAAAAAAAAAAAAAAAATACAAATAAAAAAAAAAAAAAGAAAAAAAAACACAAAGAAAGAAAAGAAAAAAAAAAAAAACAAAAAACAAAAAAAAAAAAAAAAAAAAAAAAAAAAAAAAAAAAAAAATAAAAAAAAGAAAAAGAAAAAAAAAAAAGAAAAAAAAAAAAAAGATACAAAATGAAAAAAAAAAAAAAGTAAAAAAAGAAAATAAAAAAAAAAAAGAAAAAGAAAAGAAAAAAAAAAAAAGAAAAAGAAAATAAACACATAAAAAAAGAAAAAAAAAACAGAAAAAATAAAAGAAAAATCAAAAAAAATCAAAAAAAAAAAAAAAAAAAAAAAAAAAAAAAAAGAAAAAAAAAAAAAAAATAGACAAAAAAAAATCATCAAAAAATCAAAAGAATACTTAAGAATTCAAAAAATTCAAAAAAGGGAAGCATGAAGGAAAAAAGTGTATTATAACAAATTGAAAATACCAAAAAGCAGACCGAACTTAGAGAATAACTACGAAAAAAAGAAAGAAAAAAATATAAAAATAAAAAAAATAAAAATGCACCAAAAGAAAAAAAATACAAAAAAGAAAAAAAGAAGAGAAAAAAAAAAAAAAAAAAAAAAAAAAAAAAAATAGAAAGAATAAAAAAAAAAAAAAAAAAAATATAATCAAAGAAAAAAATCAAAAATTTAGCAGGTTAAAAAAATAAGAAAGAAAAGAAAAAAAAAGAATAAAACATACTCCCGCACGATACTTAAGTAGAAATAAATAATTACTCACATAATAAATCACTCTCCCCTCCTTCTCTTCTCTCCTCTTCTTTCTGTCTGTCTTTTTGTCTGTATGTCTTTCTCTCTTTTGTCTAACTTTTGCAATTTTTCCTCTCTCTCCCTCTCTCTCTCTCGTTCTCCCTCTCTCGTTGTTTTTCTCTGCTCGTTGGATTGTAGGCCCGTACACCACTCTCTCCTGTTTCAGATGACTTCCTCCCTGAAAATCCAGTTGATTACCTGCACTAATATCCTCATGAACCGCACCAGACCACTGTCTAAAATATCAATCTGATACCTCATGTTTACCCCGCGGGAGCGATCAATACCCAGCGCCAGCCATTCTCCAGACTTCATTCCTCAAGCCCAATTGATTACATTTCATCCACTGCGCTGAGCATGGGGAGAGAGACAAATCTATGTGCTCCGTATAGGTCATTGTTAAATGGAGGCTGGCGTCAATCCAGACTGGATCCAACTCTCCTCTTCTTTTTTTTATTCTTACCCATAGTCGCCMATGGCACCGTTCGACTGCGGATCTTTGGAGCCAAAATGGCGGTTGTGCCATTGTTGAATTAGGGCGCTTCCTCTAGTGACCTCCTGAAATTGCCGTAAGCTTTGTTAGAATGTTTCTATTGAACGGCTAGGGATTGAGCCTAGCTGCCACTAGTGGGAGGGCTACAGCCCTGGAGGAGGTCATTACACAGACTCCAGCATTAAGGCTTGCATCGTATTATAATGAATATCCCAGCGGTGCCCTTATTCACTTCACTGCCCCTCATGGATTTAAGAAAAATCGACTGCTTTAAGAAATATTATGTAATCTCTGGCACCATTCCAATGCTTTTCAATCCACGTAGGGAGTACAGAAGTGAACACATCAGGGAGAAATAGCTTATCGAGAATCGGATCGCAAGACTGATATCTAGGTGTCAAAAAGTGTGTATCTGGGGCAGGAGTACCGAGCGTCTCTCGAGCAGCTTTTTCTCAAGGTTAATGGTTTGGGTAACTGGTGGGGGTTGCCAACCCTCCCGGTTTGGTGTCTCCCGGAATCCCCATTCATCTCACTTTCTCTAAATTAGGCCTATACTTGCATTCTAGTTGTTGGTCAGTGGGGTTGCATTTTACCTGCGACACTGCCAACCTCTCATGGAATCCCCAAGCTTTTCCGGGTGATTTTCATAATGCCCCGAATGAAATTCAGAACTGAAATGTAAACAGTGTGTTCCGTACATCTAGTCCTGTCTGTGTCCACCCCATCCTCAAATAAGGTCAAAAGGACCAACTCCAAGGATCATAAAACAGCACCCATCACTCTACCTCAACACACGATCCCAGGCTGTGTCGTAGCCAGCCGTGACCAGGGAAACATTGGCCCAGCGTCGTCCCGGGTTAGGGGAGAGTTTGGCCGACCGGGATTTCCTTGTCTCATCGCGCTCTAGCGACTCCTTGTGGCGGGCTGGGCGCCTGCAAGCTGACTTCGGTCGCCAGTTGGACGGTGTTTCCTCCGACCACATTGTGCGGCTGGCTTCCGGGTTAAGCGAGTAGTGTTCCAAGAGCATTGCGGCTTGGCAGGGTCGGTGTTTCATGAGGACGCATGGCTCTCGACCTTCGCCTCTCCCGAGTCCATAGGGGAGTTGCAGCGATGGGTAAGACTGTAACTACCAATTGGATATCACAAAAATATATATATATATGTTGAGGTTTCAAATATAAAAAAGACAATTGTGTCGTTCATTCTACATCCCTCAGTGCTTCATATGACTCACCTCAAATTCAGCCTCTTTGATCTAGAAAGAGAAATAAATTACAGCATATTAAACACCAAACTAGGATACATAAAACACACAGGAACTGTAACACTGACACAACTTGGCATCAACCATGACAGCACAAAAACATCCGTACTCCACTTCACAAATGGAAGCTTCACTATGAAACCTACCATGGTGTCAGTTTATCCTGTGACAGCGTGCCTGGCGGTTGCTAAGCTGGGAATGCCATGTAGTCCTTCCTATTACAACGCCACAGGAGAACTGGCGATCTGCTGAGCTCACTCTCCATTGGTTTCCTCGTTGGTGGCCACTACAAAGTCTTGATGCCTGCTGCCTTGCAGCCTCGGCGGCCCGTGAGACGCCTCCACAGGGGCTGCCAGTGATGTGGGCCGTCAGTCAGGACCACAGCATACTGGATCCGGGGCCTTCCCCTGGCCGTTAGCCTCACCTGCTCTGTCATGTTCCTCAGGGCACAGTCGATGAAGGTACCCCTACCAATGTACCTGGTGACGAGGAGAATAAATTATTGGCATGCTCAACTCTTATTATGAAAGATTGGTGTGCTCAACTCTTATTAAGTATTGGTGTGCTCAACTCAGTATATCTTATAATACTCCCAAAAGAGAAGAAGACGATTCAGTAAGTAAGTAATAATGGGGACTGACTGACAGTGGCTGACTGGCTGGCTGAGTAATGTACCTATACTGTGCCCTTCCCAGGAAAACTGCAGCATCAGTGACCACCTGGCTGAAGACTTCCACGCGTCTGAGAAGTGCAGCCCACCGTAGGCCCACTGGACCCTCTTGGCCCTGAGGGTGGGTGTTCTGAGCCTCTCCACAAACATCTGGAGGAACACCGTTGAGCTCCTCCACCAGACTGCCCCAGGGGAACTCCCTCAGAGCAACACTCTCAGAGGTGTCTATGGTGAAGTACACGTTGACGGGGCAGTCGTCCCTTTTCGTCTGGGCAGAGAGTAAGAAAAGAACGTGCAGCACCTTGCTTGAAGTAGTTAATGAATATCCACCATTATTCCTCCCACAATTACTAATCTACTTGTGTATAATAGACGTAAGTTAACGACATGTATCTACAATATTGCTAAATAGATATCAATCATATCATAACATTTGATGGCTCTTGTAATTTATATTCACAGCCAAGGTCTCTATTTCTTCCACCACGCCATACCATTATGTCCTGGGCCTCACTAGCAAGGGTCGTATTCTGGGTCCTGGGCAGAGACCTGAGGACCCCACAGCAACCAGGAAGGCCTTCAGTACTCCTGCCATATGCCTCGTGTGTTGGAGGTGTACAGGTGTCCGATCTGTATAAGACTGTCTACACAGAAAAGAAAAGGTTTAGTTTTATAAGCCTAATTAACTACGGTTTGGAAAGTTAATAAATGTGTCAGGTAGCCCTCGAGGTTAGAGATTGGGCCAGTAACCAAAGGTCGCTCATTCGAATACAGAGCTGACAAAGTGAAAAAATCTATCACTGTGTCCTTGAAGCAGAGCACTAAACCCTAACTTCTCGCAGGGGCCGCTGATACAATGGTGAAACCTGGCTGTGGACCCCACTTCCTCGGTGTTCTCAGGGGGAGTTGGGATATGTGACCCTGGCTGTGACCCCACTCCCTGCGGTGTCTCAGGGGGAGTTGGGATATGTGTGAACCTGGCTGTGACCCCACTCCCTGCGGTGTCTCAGGGGGAGTTGGATATGGTGACCCTGCTGTGACCCCACTCCTCGGGTGTCTCAGGGAGAGTTGGGATATGGTGACCTGGCT
>NW_019942945.1:116334-122671 GCF_002910315.2 Salvelinus sp. IW2-2015
TCCTCCCTCCCCCTCTCCCTCCCTCCTCCCTCCCTCCCTCCCCCCTCCCCTCCCCCTCCCTCCCTTCCTCCCTCTCCTCATGACATAAAACATATACCAGCGAGCTCCGACTCTGCCGCCGTTCACCATGACCGCAACGTGCAAGAGCCATACAGCTTCAGAGCGTAACATCTCGCGGCTGCGTCAGTGAAAGGGTTCGAGACTCGAGCAGACACGAGCGGTGTCGCCGTTACGAAAAAATAACATTCTCTCGGTGCGCCAGCACTGACCAGCAGGAGCCCGAGGCGCGCAGGTTACGTCTGTCTACCCCAAACAGCTGTGTGAACGCAGTCTGTCACATATAAACTCCAGGCGGGTCTGTGGCTCTAGTTCTGAAATTATATAGCACTCGAAGATACATGAGCCGTGTCGTTGTCTCGCTACTTGGAGCACAATCGAGGGCTCGGGCTGAGATGGGTTCCACACCAATGTTGATGGTTGCAAAATGTCTGGTCTGCTTGACAGTTAGGTCCTTTCTTAACTGCTAAAAACAATGTCAGAAGAACGACTTATGTCTATGTATTACCTCATAAGAATTCACCCCATGGTAACCGTTTTCAACCATTGTGTTCTGGCCCCAACAATCACATAATAGAGCGTAATTGAACCTAAGAATCTTTATAAGGCTAAAAGTGAGCGATACGGAACCGTCTGAAACTTAGAGGAAAGCTATGCCCGCCAACCCACTGTAATAACGATTTATGATTTTAATGTATCCATCCAGGACGATAGCCAGATCTTCTATTAAAGTATCGACAGCATGGGAATTCTAAAGCGTGATCTACTCAACATCCGTAGGTAATTCAATTGACTTGATTTGTATTTGAATGATACCAATCCAAGGCCGTTAAACGCACAAGGAGAATCGATCTTCTCTTTCAACTTTGACCAGGCTTCCGTGTATTGGCTAGCCAAGTTTCCTCGTCAGACGAAAACATGAAAAAGGGAGACTTTATCTATCGCACGAGAGATCACGTTATCCTGGTTTCTATATTAATCCAAGGCACCTTTATAATGTTCCATACCCCTGTCTCCCTTATACCAGCTTAATGACAGTATCGAAAGGAGCGATTCCTATATTCTATTCATATGAATGTGTTTTTCCTTTGTACTTGCTCTAACTCTTTCGTTAATTTTCTTTCTTCTACCGCTCTGTATATGAAATCAATCAATTTTGAAAGTTATCTCTATTATGACTTCTTTATGCCTCTCATTTCTCATTCCTCAATTTCCCTATGTTGCTCTTCTCTCTCTCCTCTCTCTCTCTCTCTCTCTCTCTCTTCTCTCTCCCTCTCTCGCTCTTCTCTCCTCGTCTCTCTCTTCTCTCTCTCTTCTCCTCCTCTCCTCTTCCTCCCTCTCCCTCTCCTTCTGCTCTCTCCTCTCCTCTCTCTCTCTCTCTCTACTCTCCTCTCTCTCTCCCCTCTCTCCCTCTTTCTCCTCTCTCCCTCTCTCCCTCATCTATTAACTTGACAGATCCCTATACGATAACCCAAACATTGACTTATGGGCATAAGATTTACGGACACTCGATGTGGAAAACAGATGCATCATTGGCGCCCATTCAAAGAACTATCTTAAGAAAGTGCTTTCGTCAATCCGTCACATTTATGTGCCAAACATGGTTACAAAAAATCGATTTCTATATTGGTGTTTTCGCTGTTTAGAAGTTGAACTCCCGTTATCGAATAACCTTGGAGGATAGCTGCTATACTGTAGAAACATGTGGTCGTCCAGTCATTTTAACTTAATCGTTTCTTGTGATGACGACATCACATGTATTGTGACTAATACTAGCGATATACTCCGATTTACCTCACCATATGTGAATACACATGTAGACAACAACCTAAATGTAGACTTATGAATGGCCGCAATGAGCTATTTCTGGCTCTACCACCACATGAACCGTTGTCCCTGCGTGTGTTTCTATGTTTTGGATGAAGCCTACCTTATTTATTGTTGGAAATCTTCTATATGAAGGTCCAGCAACAGGCAATGAATTCTTCTCTCTCTCTCTAAGGATTTCATTATAACTTAAGCATCCCTGCACTGATTAATCCCAATTCATTCCTTAGGTGTGCATGGGTTGAATGGCAGTAGCTCGAGTAGAGTGGGTCACACAAATTAGTAGCTGTTTCAAATACTGACCGACAAGGAAAACTGGTCGCTGTTGCCCTTGGCAAGCACTGCACCTAATTCTCCAGAGCGGGTTCAAGTTGGACCCTGCGCTGGGAACTTCACTGTCCCCGCGGTCTCAGGGGGTATTGGGATATGTTGACCCGGCTTGTACCCCACTCCTCGGGTGTCTCAGGGGAGGGATGATTGGACCCTGGCCTGACCCACTCCCTGCGGGTGCTCAGGGGAGTTGGGATATGTGACCCTGGCTGTGACCCCACTCCCTGCGTGTCTCAGGGGGAGTGAGAGTGACCTGGCGACCCACCCTGGGTGTCTCAGGGAGGTGGAGTGGACCCTGGCCTCCCCACTTCCGCGGTGCTGGGATGAGTATGGACCTGGCTGTGACCCCCCCTGCGTGTGTCTCAGGGAGAGTTGGGATATGGTGACCCTGGCCGTGACCCCACTCCCTGCGGTGGTCTCAGGGGAGTGTGGGTGATTGACCCTGGCGCTTGACCCCACTCCCTCGGTGTGCTCAGGGGGAGTTGGGATATGGTGACCCGGCCGTGACCCCACTCCCTGCGGGTCTCAGGGAGTGGATAGAACAAAACACAGGTCCAACCCGGACAGCACAAATAAAAACCCCCCAAGAAATAATAAGATAGAGATGTAAATTGGGCAGCCAAAGGCAATGAAATGGTCATGCCCCCCCCCCCCCCCCCGCCCTCTGGTGTATAAATACCCGCACGCGGAGCCCACGACAGTCAGACATGTACACGGCGCGCGCACAACCGACTCGGAGAGAATAACTAAAAAATCACCTAAACCAAGTAAGGAACAGAGGGAGAAGAGAGCAGAAGAGAGAAGGAACAAGAAGGGGAAGGATAGAGTGAGTTCAAAGCAGCGGGCTCCGCAGGGGGAGAAAACGAACGGGAGAACCAAATGGAGCCTGAACAGTAGAGCGTGTCACTGGACGTGTCCTTCTCGGCCGTGCTGGCTGCTCGACGGCTGGGAATGAATGACGTGTCGCTAGGGAAGACTGACGCGTATGGCATATGGAGAACGAGGGCGGGATGATGAGGAGGGCGCCGGTGGGCAATAAGGAGCGCGTGATGCTGAAACTGTAAGTGCGCGGGTGGGTGGAGCGAAGCCTGTGGGGAATCGACGGGGAGGGAGCGGCGTGGTGGGTCGAGGCTTGAAGGAACGTGCCCAAGGCTAAAGCACACAGCCCCCGTACGACGAGAAGAGCGGGCAATAAGCATGAAGTACAAGGACAGGGCGTTTCGGCGAGCCAGCTAGACAAGAAGACAGAAATGCGAAAAGCTAAGAACCACATGAGAACGTAGAAACTGCAACAATGACTCACGCTTGCAGTCTGTTGCATTAGACAACGTTCGCAGAACAAATATATGTGATAACACTGGTACGCTTGTGCGGTGTATTGAAACTACGCAGAGTGACTGAGGTAAACTGGTCGTGTGCTACTAACTTACAGTGTGTGTGGGCACCAAAGGACAGCAGTGCTGTTCGGGGAGAAGGTTGGGTCTGCGGTGTTACAAGTGAAGAATCAATATCTGTGACTTGAAGTCTCGTTGAACATTGAGTTCGTGCGTGTAAGATAGACAGTGAAAGGTTAGGTAAGTAATGCAAGATTCTCAGGTCGATTGGTTCATAGCGCAACCAACAAGCCACGTACCAGTAGCCTTACCACTGGCGATGCTCCGTGAGTCCATGTCGCTAGATTGGACCTACCTGGAAAATAGAAGCAGGTTTGTCTATGCTTTCAAACAGCGCTATACGAGAGAGAAATCCATTCTGTTTATGGATTGTGTGCATTTTATATGTTTGTGCAGCCAGACACCATCTATAGAGTTTGAGAACATGGGAGGAGGGTGGAGTTGCAGACAATGTATAATTTTACATATTCACACAAATACATATCCTCTTCATCTCCTTCGGCTGATAGCATCTGCCGCAGGGTGTCAAAGTGGAGGAGCAGCCCTGCCCTACATGACGTAATACCTCCCTGTATAACAAACCCTTCTCTATTCCTCCCATCTGCCTCCCCCCCATGTTCTCCACCCTCCCTCCCTCCCTCATTCTCGCGCGTGCAGCATAAAAAGGAAAGTGGCTGGGTGGGCACGTGGCCCACATTCTCTCTCCCTGTTATCGCCATTGCTCGGCAGATCTCCCCTCTTCAACAGCCATGTCCTTCTCCAGATCTTAGCATGTCCTACGCAGCAGCGGTCGGTGTGACGGTGGCCTTCATGATGTGGTCTTTAGGTGGAGGTGGAATGGGTGTATGGGTAGGCTTCCTCAGCGCGTTCTTGCTCGGAGGGGTGGTGGTGGTGGTGGAGAGGTCGCGTCGTTCACTGCCTGAGGAGCCGGCAGTGTTAAAAATGGAGGTGCAGGAGCTCTGGGGTTGCGTCGATCTCAAGTCCTTTCGTTTTGGTATCACGGCGGCGGAGGTGGTGGTGGCGGTTATGGGTTTGTCGGAATGGGGATGGTGGCGGCGAGTGGTGCATGTCTCGTCTGGTGTTCTCGTCGGCACTCGGGACCTCGCGCGGTTGGTAAGAGTGCTACGGCAGCGCAGCGTCGACGAAGCACACCCCGAACGTGACCCCACTTCCTGCGGGTGTCTCAGGGGGAGTTGGGATATGGTGACCTTCGCTGTGACCCCACTCCCTGCCGGTGTCTCAGGGGGAGTTGGGGATATGGTGACCTTCGCTGTGACCCCACTCCCTGCCGGTGTCTCAGGGGGAGTTGGGGATGTGGTGACCCTCGCTGTGACCCCACTCCCTGCCGGTGTCTCAGGGGGAGTTGGGGATATGGTGACCCTGGCTGTGACCCCACTCCCTGCGGGTGTCTCAGGGGGAGTTGGGATATGCAACAAAACACATTTCCATTACACGCTTGTGTGTTACAGCACAAATATAAACACCCCCCAATAATAATAATAATTATTATTATATTGAAATGTGCCAGCAAAGGGCAATGAAATGTCAATCCCCCCCCTCCCCCCCCTTCTGTTTAGTTAAATACCCTCACTGCGGAGCCACTGAGTGACAGTACAATGTACATGGTTGTACACGTTGTGCGCGCACAACCGACTGTGAGAGAATTTAACTAGAAACGTCACAACCAAGTGTAAGGGAGGGACAGGGGAGGAGAGAGAGAGAGCAGGAGAGAGAGAGAGAGAGAGAGAGGGGAAGGATATATTGAGTCAAAGCAGCTCTGCTTGCTCCTCAGTGTTGTGAGAGAAGAGACAGAGGACGTGTGAGAAGACAAGATGGAGCGCTGGAACAGATGAAGACTGTCACTGGGTACGTGTCTCTGTGTCTCYGCCTGTCTGTCTGTCTCTGACTGTCTGTGTGAATGAATGACTGTGTCTGTGTGTACATGTGTGAATGACTGACTGTGTCTGTATGTGCATATGTGAGTGAACGAGTGTGCCTGTGTGTGCATGTATGAGTGAATGAGTGTGCCTGTGTGTGCATGTGTGAGTGAATGAGTGTGCGCGTGAATGCTGAAGAAGCTGTAAGTCAGACAGTTTGAGTTTAGGCGAAGCCTGTGTGTAAGTCTGACTTGGTGAGAGCGCGTGTGTGTCTGACGGTCTGTGTGCGTTTGTGAAAGAGTAAGTGCGTGTGTCTCTTCAAGAAGCTGTAAGTCACACAGTTTCTTCTCTCTCTGTGTAGTTCTGACTGAGTAAGAGCGTGTGTGCATAATTCATGTTAGAGTGGGTGCATGCGAGAGTGTACAGGTATGCTGTGCGTCCAGCCAGTGCGTATGAGTTTGGGTTTCCTGAAGGAAAGACAGAGAAGTGTTGCTGTGGTAAAATGTGGGCTTTTAATTGAACCATGTCTTACATTGATGAACGATTCTGGACTGCATTCGGGTGCTAGCTTAATTTGAGGCAAAACAAATGGTTTATTATCTGTCTGTGTGTCTGCTCATTTATGTTTCTGTGTGTGTCTCTGTGTGTTTGTCTTGAGCACAGGAGGTTGGTGGCACCTTTATTGGGGAGGACGGGCTCGTGGTAATGGCTGGAGCGGAATTAGTGGTCGTATTAAGTAAATGCCATTCCATTTACTCTGTTCCAGACATTATTATGAACTGTCCTCCCATCAGCAGCCATCCACTGGTCTTGAGTGTGTGTGTGTCTTGAGTGTGTCTTGAGTGTGTCTTG
>NW_019942945.1:123282-155059 GCF_002910315.2 Salvelinus sp. IW2-2015
TTCATATCATGTCGGTCCGAATCCCCTTTGCTCTCGCCCTCCGGTCGCACCTCATGGAGTTTCCTCTCCTTCTCCTTATTCTCTCCGTCCGTCTCCCCTCCATTGTTCAACGCGAAATCCGGTTCCTTCAGGATCTTCTTCTCCGGGGCGGGGGCGGCGTCATGGGAAGTCGTGGAAGCGCGGGAAAGAAGTCAGAGACTGGCGGGATGGCATTGATGGCGCCGGGACACAAGTTGATAGCAGAATGGCTCCTGCATGGAGATCTTGACGAGAGGGCGGAGGGAGAGTCTGGAGAGAGGAGGTGGCACGAGAAGGTGCGGGGGAGGATGGGGTGGATGAGGAAGAGGGTGGAGGGATGGGAGGAGGGTGGAAGAGTCGGGTGGGGGGGCGAAGTGGGAGTTGGGGCGGAGGAGGTTCTCGATACGCTCATGTTGGGACCGCGATGTAATGTGGGTACGGCGTGAGTGTCGTTTGGGTAGTTGGTAGTAGATTGGTTGGTGTTTGTTTGTGTGTGGCGCGTACGTGTTGTGTGTAGTGGGGGGTGGGATGGAGATGAAGTATGAAGAGAGAGAGAAATAGAGAGGGAGATGTGAATGGGAGGGGGAGGAGGGAAAGGAAGTGTGGGAGACAAAGGCATAGTATCACCTCACTTTATCCGAGTTATATCTCACTTCATGCTTCTTTTGGCCTCCTTTAGTCTCCCTCTCCTCCCTCTCCTAGCAGTAAGGCATAACGTTCTTCTTCAAGTACTGAGCTACGTAAGCTACTCCTCATATCGCAATAGAGCTTTCAAGTCAAAAGATCTTCCGATATAATTATCTTCATGTTTCTTGACAGTGTTCGTCCTACTCATTGATGCTCTTCTCCATTTACTGTTATTTTTATACGCTCTATATACAGCATAATCTGCATCTCTCTCTTACCCTCTTCTTCTCTCTTGCACTCTTTCCACGTCTCTCTCTCTCTCTCTCTCTCTTCTCTCTCTCTCGCGCTCCACCTTGTCCTCATATTTACATCAACAGTGCCTTGAGTCTTCTTTCTCCAGTCTAGACAATGGGCTGTCACCTACGAAATGAACAATCGTCTTATATCATAACGTTTAGGAGGCAGTGAGTGGGGGGGGGGGGTTTGGTGGAGGGGTCAGGGTTCAGGAGTTAGGGAAAGGAAGGCCTTTGGGTCAAGTTTGGTGTGTGTGTGTGTGAATCTATTTCGAAACATTCTAGCGCCAACGCAAACATTCTCAATAAAGATGCCATATCCTCAATTCATCTCAATGTTTACAATAATTAAGAACATTGCTTGGTAACACGTCATTAGCCAGGGTTTTAAAGAAAGATAAGTGGGCCAAATGTTCCTTCTCACATCTCCAACAACATCCAATTAATATCACAGAAATCCGTGTTTTGATCCAAGTACATTTCAACGGATTGAGCAATACACAAGCACAAATGAACAGTGTGTTATGGGTATATGAGGACGCAGAAGAGAAAGGATTGGAAATGGAGAACTCTCATTTGAGAATATTTGACAATTTGTACAAAATATTCCACACAACGCATTCACAACACATTCACAACACATCCACAACCATTACACACTACCTTCTGGATGAAAAGTTTTTTTTCTGTGCATACACTCATCAAATATATACAGTGGCTTCAGAAAGTATTCATACCACCTGATTTATTCCACATTTTGTTGTGTAACAGTAAAATGGATTCAAAATGATTTAACTCAAAAAAGAATCTCACCCATCTACACACATCACCACGTAATGACAAAGTGAAAACTMATTTCTTTGCAAATTTATTGAAAATTAAATACAGAAATATCTACCTTACATAAGTATTCACAGCCCTGAGTTAATACATTGTAGAAGCATCTTTGGCAGCTATTACAGCTGTGCCTTCCTGGGTAAGTCTCTAAGAGCTTTGCACACCTGGATTGTACAATATTCTTTAGATTCTTCAAGCTCTGTCAAGTTGGTTGTTGAAAATTCCTAGACAGCCATTTTCAAGTCTTGCCATAGATTTTCAAGACGATTTAAGTCAAAACTGTCACTAGGCCACTCAGGAACATTCAATGTCGTTTTGGTAAGCAACTCCATTGTATATTTAGCCTTGTGTTTTAGGTTATTGTCCTGATGAAAGGTCAATTCATCTCCCAGTGTCTGGTGGAAAGCTGAATGATCAAGGTTTTCCTCTAGGATTTTGCCATTACGTTTCTTTTTTATTCTGAAAAACCCCCTATTCCTTAACAATTACAACAATACCCATAACATGATTCAGCTATCACTATGCTTGAAAATACAGAGAGTGGTACGCTATCTTTGTAGTGACTGGGTGCATTGATTCACCATTCAAAGTGTAATTAATATCTTATTATGTGACTTGTTAAGCACATTTTTACTCCTGAACTTATTTAGGCTTGCCATAATTAAGGGGTTGAATACTTCTTGCCTCAAGACATTTCAGCATTTCATTTTTAATTAGTTTGTAAAAATGTCCAAAAACATAATTCCACTTTGATATTGTAGGGTATTGTGTGTAGGCCAGTGACACAAATCCCAGTGTAATACATTTAAAATGAAGGCTGTAACACAAGAAAATGTCTAAAAAGTCAAGGGTTGTGAATACTTTCTGAAGGTACTGTATGTTGTACTACACTCATTTTGACAATTGTGTACATCCGTTGGTCAAATTGTGTAAAGATGTAGTCAGTGTGGCTTGTGTTGTATTTGTTTGTCTTTCTGAATGTCATTATGGGTTTAACTGTGGGTGTTGAAATGAGGCTTGTTAATGAACTTCCAGTTGTGAAGTCATATATTCATGCGTTTGTCTCTGAGTGTGTGTGTGTTGTCTTTGAGTGTGTTTCTATGTGCCTGTACGAGTATGTGCATCACAGTCCATGTGTGCACAGCTGTCAAATTGTGTATGTCCTTGCATGTCTACGCACATAAACTCCGATGGGGTCCTTGCGGTGATTTATGTAAATAAATGTGGATCCTAGTTAATCACCGAAAACAAACACGTGCCTCAATATTCTCGCGGTTCAATCCTGGCTCTCGAAGTCGCCGGCGTTTGTTTATGTCAAAACCAGTTTCTGGGTACATTTCTCAGTGTCGGCTGTTTAAGGGAAGTAATTGTGAGTTTGAGCGTCTTCGCCATCATCATTGTCTCGCGTTCAATGTCGCTAGACTCGCTCCAAGCTTCGCCGACAGAGGGGAACACACACAACACACACACACAGTGCGTGATTTATTTAGCTGTGTCAGAGTAATGGGATTCAGCCCTCAAGCTTATTTTCTCTCCACTCATGGCGAGTAATAAAAACAAGGCATGTTTTTTAAGAGAGTGTCAGGAAAATAAGCTTCAGCGTATCCCGCTTCCAGAATTGTGCAGGAGGCTGGAGTTACTGGTGTTTGTGTTTGGGGGGGGGGTGGGGGGTGGAAGGTATGCGTGTGTGTCTCGTGTTTATTCTTATGTGCATTCATCGGTGTGGCCATCTGGGCATGAATATGTGTTTATGTGCATTCAATTCATTTATACACACTTTTATTCAGGCTGTATTCACGGCCAGGTCCAAACCAACGGCCAATAATGGACCGCCTGAATGAATTGTTCTGTTTTACAGCTTATTTGGGCACCCTGGAGTTCACCCTGCTCTTTGATCACGAGAACAACTGTCTACACTGTACAATCCACAAGGCCAAGGTAAGAAACTCAACCCCATACACCCTATACAGACTATTCTAAACAAGACTCCACTTACACCCCAAGCATAAGCTAAGCCGTGTCCCCTCCACACAAAGCGTCCAGAATCAAAGTGCAGTCAGCTTAAGCGCTATCCGATCCACTGCAAGCCTTMGGTTAGCGTTGCGGCGTCGAAAGCCACTCCACATATCTTTTCCACGGAGACAGGCTTAGCTCTAACCCAGAACATCGAGCCAAGTCATGAAGACAATGGCGCTTGCCTAGAAAACCCGGGAACTCTACTCAGTGAGAGAGAACCGAGGTTTATCTCTTGACAATGAGGCAGAGTTAAGTATTGATGCGATCCGGGCTAGAGAGATCGATTTGGCATTCAGTCCACACCAGGCAAACATATTATATACACCCCTTATGGGTATTATGGTAGATGTGAAGCTGAGATGCACCCATTCAATAATATACACAGACTAAACGTGTGTTCCAAATGTTACCCCATTCCCTATTGACCAGCGCTATATGGGTCCTCTTCAAAAGTAGTGCACTCCATAGCGAATATGGTGCTATTTGGGATCCAGCCGTAATCCTGTGCCTTCCTACTAGGACATTTCGGGGAGTTGCTATCATTTGTCCTTTTTTGGGAGGCGTGTTCATACCAGATAAGCACCCCAACCCAATGAAAATCATTGGTAGTGCTGGCACACCTTACATATAAACAGACTAGCTTGAGAAATCATGAACTTAGAATGAAAACGATTTGAGTAGAATGGCATGCGACACAATAGACAAAACAAGAGTCGAGTTGAACAGCAAAGGACATAATGTTCTTTGTCATGCCCTGACCTTGTCTGGCTTACAGCCTGTATTGTATGACTGTATGTCGTGTGTATGATAGCTAAACCTTGACCAAGTATGTTCTGTACCTGTGTTGTGTGTGTGTTTCTGTGCCTGTGTGTGTGTGTGTGGTTGTGTGTCGTGTGTGTGGTGTGTGTGTGTGTGTGTTGTGTGTGTGTGGGGTGTGTGTGGTGTGTGTTGGTGTGTGTGTGTGTGTGTGGTGTGTGTGTGTGTGTTGGTGCTTGCTGTGTGTGTGTGTCTCTCTCACTGTGTGTGTGCGTCTGTGACCATGCCTGTGTGTGTCTCCACAGGGACTAAAGGCCATGGACTCCAACGGACTGGCCGATCCATACGTCAAGCTCCACCTCCTGCCTGGAGCAAGCAAGGTCACTACAACCTTCCTATCCCTCATCAGCTTCCATATTAGTGGGACCCAGTGGGTTAGTCGCGTGCGTGTTTCTTTCCACTGAAACAGCCTCACAGTGAAGTGCTAAATGGTCTCACCTAAACCACCATAACGTATCGAACAGACGGGAGAGTGCTTSCTGACGCTGGCGATAGCACGGCACTTAAGAGTCATAGAAATTATTGCCATACTTTCACGGACATAGTACATTTAAAAATAAATCCATTTTGAAATTAATCCAGTTGCATATATTCTGGATAACGTGTTGAGTTTTGAGTGCGTCTCTGCTGTTTAGTGGACAGACAATACCACCTGTGATTTTGGCCTAAGCACTGGGCTTAATCAGGGTTTTCCATAAGCGCCGGCTGTCGGCTCAACAGTCGATTACAGACTCATTGTCAACTGACTACTTTTTCCAAATAACTAGGCTTCTTTTCATTGAAACGTTTCAATTCGCTAGTCAGAAACGTCTCTATAGACTTCTGCTAGAATGCATCGTCTAGTGATCTATTGATAGGACATGCGCCTGTCAGTCACAAAGTGAGTGAWTACAGGRAAACACCGCTGGTTGGCTGCAGTCAAAGTTTGGGAGAAGAGTAAAATCGCTAAATTCCAAAGCCAGATTTAACAGCARTTAAAGTAATGAGTGAAAAATGTAAAGTGGCATGTGTCCCAGTAGCGTCCTTAGCTTAGCCAGCAGCCATTTTCCGGCAAATAGGAAAAGGTAATGGGAAGTACAAGTAGACAGGTGGGATCCTGTTCCTGTTGTATCCAATGGAAGAGGAGGTGTTTAATCCCTGGGTCCTTAGCTTAGTGATGAACTTGRAGGRSATTATGGTGTTGAACGCAGAGCTGTAGTCAATGAACAGCATTCTCACRTAGGTGTTCCTTTTGTCCACGTGGGAAAGGGCAGTGTGGATAGAGATTGCATTATCTGTGGACCTGTTGGGACGTTATCCGAATTGGAGTGGGTCCAGGGTGCCTGGGATGATAGTGTTGATGTGAGCCATGACCAGCCTTTCAAAGCATTTCATGGCTACAGATGTGAGTGCTATGTACATTGGCGTTCTTGGGCACAGGGACTATGGTGGTCAGCTTGAAACATGTAGGTATTACAGATCGGTGAAGACACTTGCCAGCTAGTCAGCGCATGCTCTGAGTATGCATCCTGGTAATCCGTCTGCGGCCTTGTGAAGGTTAACCTGTTTAAAGGTCTTACTCAAATTGACTACGGAGAGTGTGATCACACAGTAATCCGGAACAGCTGGTGCTCTCATGCATGGTTCAGTGTTGCCTGCCTCGAAGCGAGCATAGAAGGCATTTAGCTCGTCTAGTAGGCTTGCGTTACTGTGCAGCTCACGGCCGGGTTTCCCTTTGTAATCCGTGATAGTTTGCAAGTCATGCCACATCGACGAGCATCAGAGCCGGTGTAGTAGGATTCGATCTTAGTCATGTAATGACATTTTGCCTGTTAGTGTTCTGCTTCTTGAAAGCGGCTGCTCTAGCCTTTAGTTAAGTGCAGATGTTGCCTGTAATCCATGGCTTCTGGATGGGATATGTACATACTGTGGCAACCTGGGAGCCAGCAGGAAGCTACAAAGGAAGGAGCAGGACCTTGGTCATCTCCAGAGGGCTAAAGAGGCCAAGGTGAGTCAGCACCATGGACAGATCTAAAAGCACCAGCTGGGGCTKGTGATTCAACACCAATACTACCCAGTCCAGGTGCTGCAACCAATTGGCATCTGGAATTGGTCCCACTTGTCCGTCATTACCCCAAATGGGTATAAACAGAGGTGCAGTCACTCGGGCGCTTGGGCAGACAGGCAGAGGGTACGCCTAGACCTTAGAAGAACCCGAAGAAGAGGACTCATTCCCTGGAAGCACGCCACCCGGCGCAAGTTGAGAGCAAGAATTGAAACCCCAGACTCMTCGCTCTCTCTCTCTTTTGTTGTTCATTACCACAGGCGGTCTGAGGAGACAGACACAGAGCGACCCACCCGTTACCTGAGGCCTTTTAGTTGTTTTTCTACCCTCCCCGTTCCCCCCCAACCTTTATTAAAGAACAGCTTTTGTTTGAGCACCGCAAAACGGTCTCCCGCTGTCTTATTTTATYKTGAGTTTCACCTCTGACTCCCCTGAGCTGCCACGGTCACTGTGGGGACAACCTCATYGATGCACTTATTAATGAAGCCGGTGACTGATGTGGTAAACTCCATCATATAAATCCAGGCACATATTCCAGTCTGTGCTAGCAAAACAGTCCTGTAGCTTAGCACCGCTTCATCGGACCACTTCCGTATTGAGTATGTCACTGGTACTTCTCGTTTGACTTTTTTGCTTGTAAGCAGGARTTAGGAGGATAGAGTCATAGTCAGATTGTCCAAATGGAGGGYGAGCTTTGTATGCGTTTCTGTGTGTGGAGTAAAGGTGATCTAGACTTGTGTCTCTAGTTGCACAGGTGACGTGCTGGTAGAAATKAGGTAAAACGGGTTTCAGTTTACCCGCATTAAAATCCGCCTCTCGATTAGTATTTTCTTGTTTGCTTACGGCCCTATACAACTAGTTCAGTGCAGTCCTAGTGCCTGTATTGGTTTGTGGTGGTAAATAGACAGCTAGTCTCTTGGTAAATAGTATGGTCTACAGCAGGGATCATCAACTAGATTCAGTCGTGGGAAGATTTTTTTCTTGGGGGCCGGAAAATAATTACAAATAATTTGTAGGACTGCAAATTGACCGCAAGATGCCCAAACAGATATAATGTTTGACAAAATCATGATAATTTCAAACCTTGCTTACATTTGTATGCAATCACGTGTCTCTCTATTATGCGTGGGATTACTTGGAAACAGATGTCTTAAATTAAAATCACTTGGAGCTGATTTCCTGGTGTTTTCACAGTCTTTTATGTCCAACAATAAAAAATAAAAAAATTTAAAAAAAAGAACAAGTATTTGGGTCTACAGCTTATCATGAGGTATTTTAACTCAGGTGAGCAGAACCTCGAGACTTCCTTAATATTACAGATTGCGCAGTTATTTTGTTGTTAACAAAGAGTCACAGCTCCCCCCCCAACTTTACCTGACGCTGCCTTGCGGTCTTGACGATGCATATAAAAACCAGCTAGATGTATATCATCCATGTCCTTGTTCAGCCACAACTCCGAGAAACATAGGATATTACAGTTCTTCCGGTCCCGTTGATAGGATAGTCTCGATCAGAGCTTGTCCAGTTTATTCTCCAGTGATTGTATGTTCACCAGTAGAACTCGGGGTAGGGGTAGATTATTTATTCGCCAACGTAGTTTCGTCAGGGTGCCCACACTTTGGCCTCTCTAACGCCGCCTTTTCCTCTTCTGAGTCTCTGSGATCAGGGCTTAGTCCGGGGTGAGCAGTATGTCCTGAGCAGCTKATTCGAAGTAGAAATATTCATCCAAATATCAAAGGATAGTGATCGTTGTTTTYGGTCATAGGAAAGTATGGCGGAAACATTGTCGGTAAACGGGAACCGGATCGCATYGGTGAGATAGCCGTTCATTTGGCTACCTAATTTGCATACAGGTAGTCTATTACTGCTTTCTGGCGATTATCTGCAGATATATTATGTTGAATCCTCACTGCAGGAACAATAGGTAGTGGAGAGAGACTCATTCTGTTCCAAAATATGAYAAAAGAAAAGAGATTATAGAAGGTTATTAAAGCTAATGTCATGATACTTATTGCTATTGCTATGTATTTATRTTYAGTAAATTCATAATGTTGTTTCTTATCTCATTACCACACTTAGCTCTACGTATGAGCAAGTGCCTATTCGGTCAGCACTTTCAAAATGCGACTGCTAAGAGAAGTTTAGCAAGATGTTGAGGCCTAAACTATACTATTCTTTGTTGAGAGAGAGAGAGAGAGAGAGAGAGAAAAGAGAGAGAAGAGAGGAGAAGAGAGAGAGAAGAGAGAAAGAGAGAGAGAGAGAGAGAGAGAGAGGAGAGAGAGAGAGAGAGAGAGAGAGAGAAGAGAGAGAGAGAGAGAGAGAGAGAGAGAGAGAGAGAGAGAGAGATGAGAGAGAGAGAGAGAGAGAGAGGAGAGAGAGAGAGAGAGAGAGGAGGAGAGAGAGAGGAGAGAGAGAGAGAGGGAGAGAGAGAGGAGAGAGAGAGAGAGGCTGTTAGCATACCATTTGAAGTATTTTATTATGTGGTCTAAAAGGAAGGAAAATACTATCAGGAGCTCCACTTTTACAGGACAATATACTGACACAAAGACAGCGCATTGAGCAAACAACCCTCGCAATATGTACTGGAAATTACGTGAACTTTTTGTTGAACAAAAGTATTTGAATGGGCAACATGGTTACAGACCATCATGCAGTATTCCTTTCTCGTGGAGAAAACCACATGAAGTTGAATTTTAATAGGCTACACAAAGTAAGCAAAACAATGAAATGCATAATTCTAACGTTGTCTAAAATGATGAATAAGATACTAATGAGATAGCTACCATATGCCCCTGGCATGCAACAGCACTTATACATCAGCATTTTTAAAACTATTTTCCTGCAATTCTATATTGTTGTTTCTCAACAGGGAATCCATGTTTACTTTACAGAACACAACCTTTTTTCTTAGGTTTTTGCCACAACAAACTAAATTGAAAGAGTAGACGAGATGTAGTTTTTGCCACAATAAATTACATTGAAAGAGTAGACTAAACTAGTTTTTCGGACTAAATTACTACTCTACCGCCTTCCCTCAAAGTCCCACCCACAGTGATTGACAGGTCTGAAACCCTACCAACTCTGTGACTCACAAACATCCTGCCCCCTCTCCTGACAGTCCCACCCACAGTGATTGATTGACAGGCCAAACTGTTAAAGGTCAATCCAAATGGACACATTGGTTCCCTTACCCTAAATGTCCACAGTAGCAGAGCCAATAAAATACATAATTTGAAGAACAAACATAATTATGGCAATTCATATCTTGCAGTAAAACGTTCATCTCAAGAGAAGACAGGTTTAAAGCTGCAATATGTAACTTTTTGGGCAACCCTACCAAATTCACATAGAAATGAGTTAGATCTGTCATTCTCATTGAACACAAGTCTAAGAAGCAGTAAATATGTTCTATGTGCGCTATTTCTATGCTTCCCATTCTTAAGTTTTGTTTTTGCATCATTTTACAACAGACTGAATTCATACATTTTCAGTAATTTCAATTGTAAATTGTCAATTGTCTTTCTATTCAATACCACAATTTATTTYACAAATCTGGGAGGTAAATTTGTTAAAGGATTCAATAATTTAGCTGTGTATTTYGGATGAAATCGTGGCAAAATTGAGCTCGTTATGATTTTTTTTTTTTTACCCCAGCCCGGGAACTCTCTGTCTGGCTACTTTTTCTATTTGGCTGGCAAGTCCATGTACTTGGAAAAAACTGGGCTTTGGCTTTAGAGCTAAATGTAACTAGCTAGCTAATGTAGCAAGTTGACACGCTACATCGACTATTAAAAAGGAGATGTTTTGGCACTTTGCTGATTAATGTGGTATTTCTCTGTGCTCCACAGCAATATTTTGGTCCCACTTTACTGGCTTTGTTTAGATTTCGGAGTTGTTMTTGTGAACGGTCGGGAGGATTTGGCAGCCGACACAAAATCTTCTCAGGTGGTTGTTTGTTGGTGGCGGCCATCTTGGGTTTGGGGTCAACATCGAAGTAAGTTGTGATAGCCGCATAGAGAGAGAGACCGGCATTATAAACACAATGTCTGTGGTCAAACCCCCCAAAAATACAGCAAACAAAGCTACTAGGTCCGCTTCTGTTAATACCCCCCCCCCCTCCTTTTGTTCCACACCCTGTTTCTCCACCCCGCCCTCCGTCCCCGTCTCTGTCACTATCTCTCTCTCTATGTGACCCTCTATGACCTTGGAATAGCAACAYAGTGCCGAGGAGGAGGGCGGGAGGTAAAGGGGGAGAGAAGGAGGGAGGGGGGAGATGGATGAAGGGAGGACGGCAGCGGGTGGTTGTCATGGAAACAGCGCCGATTGTTACACTACTCACGTCAACAGGCGAGTGTAGACGGGGGGGGGGACATACGTCAGCACATACGTAAGTACCCACAAACCCCCGTTTGGTAAATATCGACCACGCGAGTCTACAGCGCCGAGGAGTGGGGAGCACGTGAGTGTGAAACAGAGGATGACAGGCGGGCTGGCAGACGGCAGGGAGGGACTCACACGCGTACACACCATCTTGCACACACAGGGGCACGAGCACACACACACACACTCTCCCCTTTCAACCTTTCAATTTTTTCACACGCACACACACACACTCACACACAGAGATACTCCCACATAGATATACACACTCCTTCACACACCAGCGTCCACACATACAGGGGCACAAGATGATTACTCATACTAAAGGAACGCTGGGCTCACATGGACAGACACACCTGACTAAACACACCTCCACAGAAACACACACTTGCTCTCTCTCTCTCTCTCTCTCATGCACAAAAACACAACACACGCCTTTACACACTTTCTCCTCCTCACACACACTCACACATTACACAGAGAGAGAGAGGGATAGAGGAGAGGGAGAAAGAAAGAGAGAGAGCCGTGAGAGAGGTGCTCGGTGTCTCCCCGGCTCGGCGTTCTCATCTGCTCCCTGTCCTAATTGTGGCGCATGGAGAATGAGCTTTCTGAGTCACAGCCTTAGCCAGTTGTGTGCGTGAGCTCGGG
Organism: Salvelinus sp. IW2-2015; assembly: GCF_002910315.2. Taxonomy (NCBI): domain Eukaryota; kingdom Metazoa; phylum Chordata; class Actinopteri; order Salmoniformes; family Salmonidae; genus Salvelinus; species Salvelinus sp. IW2-2015. The sequence goes on from NW_019942945.1 coordinate 134,962, forward strand.
GGAACAGGGGAGAGAGGAAGAGAGGGRGAGAGGAAGAGAGGGAGAGGGTCCATATAGATGGATGGGGGGGGGAGTGAGGGAGAGGCGGAGGGCTAAAGATGAAATATTTAGGGAAACATGTAACATCATTGATGACGGGGGGAAGGGAGCAGGGGAGAGAAAGAGATAGATGGAGATGAAGTGGGAGGGGAGGCAGGCGGGTGATTTTTGCTGACACCATATGCTGTTTTGGACGGGGATGTACCTGGTGGTATAGGTGGAAACGATGAGAAAGAGGAGGAAAAAGAGTGAGAAATGGAGGAAGAGAGGGGGGTGGGAGATTTGAGGAAAGACAGAGATGTTTAGAGAAAGAGAAAGAGAGAGAGAGACTGAAGGATGGAGAGAGAGAGGTAATTAGCTCCGGAGCACCAGAATGCCCTGGGGAGTGGGGATTTACGCTTGTGCTTGAGTACCTCGAGAGTATACAGTTCTCCACTCTCTTGGCGTGTTTGTGCACATGTGTGTGTGTATGTGCGTGTGCGTGTGTGTGTGTATTTGTGGATGTATGTGTGTGTGCACTGGGGGGATTCAAGGCTGAGTAAGTGAGGAAGCGTGCCTGGTCTCGGCATCAAAACGAAAAAACAGCCGTTGTGTAACCGAGAAAATAAATGAAATATGTAAAACAGCAGCACATGCTGGAGGCAGCTTATAATGGAAAATAGTCTAGAGCTGGCTAATGTGAAAACCCTGCCTTCTCAATCATTCRTGAAGGGGAAGTTAGCGTAGCATTATCGGATGGTAACGCTAGGCCTTTCTTCATTGAGTGGCTTTGATTKTTCATGCTAATTGTGTTAGCGCGGGTCAATTGACAGGTGTGGTGTGTTGTGTTAGCATTAGCTTAGTGCTTGTTTGCGGGTCTGGCCGGTAGTGGTGCTAGCAACAGGCTAGGGGGACAAACAGACAGACAGACAGACAGACAGGTGAAGTGGGGAAGCCTCCTGTCCTCCTCTATAAAGTAGGTGAGCAGATGTCTACCATTTCTTGAGGGAAGGAGAGAAATTAAGTTTCTCTCTCTCTAATTATTTCCCTCTTATCTCTCTCTCTATCATCTCAACTCCCTCATACTCCTCCCCAATTGCCTCACCTCTCTCTCTCTCATCTCTTCCCACCTGTCACTTTCTCTATCGCCCATTTCTTTCCCCTATGCTCCCCGACACACTGTTTTCTATACTCTCTCTCTCCTCTCTCCCTCTTTCCCCAATCCTTTCTCGCCTCCTCTTCTCCCTTTCCATCTCTCATCCCTCTCTCCTTCTCACGTTCGTCCCCTGCAGGCGAACAAGCTCCGCACCAAAACACTGAAGAACACTCTGAACCCGGTGTGGAGCGAGACGCTGATGTACCACGGCATCACCGCTATCGACATGACCACCAAAACCCTCAGGTACTGAACTACAGAGAACTACAACTCCTATGTGTGTATTGTACTGGCATATATTATAAAACAACTTGCCTACAGGTCCCAGAGGRCCATCTGGCCAATTAACTGTCCCGCGGATGAACGAAAAAAAACTGCCATGCACACCGGCCAACTGTTCCATTAGCTGTCGCCGCGGTAACCCACTTAGGTGTTGGCTCTCGCTCGTTCTCTCGAGTCTCAGCCCCCTCATTCATCGAGTGGTCTTGATACGAAGCGCTGAATTGATTGAGGTCGAGCGTGGCAACTTTATGCGCGTGTGTGTGTGTGTGTGTTTGTGTGTTTGGCACCGTCATGATAATGCAGCAATGAAAACCCATGCCTCAGGGATATACACACAGACATAGGCACCCATACGCACACACACACACACAGTGCCTTCAGAAAGTATTCACACCCCTTGACTTTTTCCACACATTCTATTGTGTTACAAAGTGGGATTCAAATGAATTTCATTTTCATTTTTTGTCAAAGATCTACACAAAATACTCAAAATACGCGGAAGACCATTTCTAACTTTTGTTCCAAGAATTATTAGAATAATAAAAATACTAGTGTGTCTTATTACATAAGTATGAACCCCCTGAGTCAACACATATTAGCATCACCTTTGGCAGCAATTACAGCTGTGATTCTTTCTGGGTAAGCCTCTAAGAGCTTTGCACACATAGATTGTACAATATTTTCACATTATTCTTAAAAAAAAAAARATCTACCTCTGTCAAGATGGTTGTTGAACATTGCCAAACAGCCATTTTCAAGTCTTGCAATAGATTTTCAAGTCGATTTAAGTCAAAACTGTTGAGGTCGAGCGTGGCAACTTTATGCGCGTGTGTGTGTGTGTGTTTGTGTGTTTGGCACCGTCATGATAATGCAGCAATGTAAAACCCATGCCTCAGGGATATACACACAGACATAGGCACCCATACGCACACACACACACACTTCAGAAAGTATTCACACCCCTTGAGTATTCACACCCCGCAACTCAGGCACTTTCCATGTCATCTTGGTAAACAACTCCTGTGTAGATTTGGCCTTGTGTTTTAGGTTATTGTCCTGCTGAAAGGTATATTTGTCTCCCAGTGTCTGGTRGAAAGCAGACTGAACCAGGTTTTCCTCTATGATTTTGCCTGTACTTAGCTCTRTTCCGTTTATTTTTATCCTAAAATACTCCGATTCCTTGCCAATGACTAGCATACCCATAACATGATGTAACCACCACCATGCTTGAAAATATGAAGAGTGGTACTCAGTGATGTGTTGTGTTGGGTTTGCCCCAAACTAAGCTCTTTGTATTCAGGACATAAAGTTAATTTGATTTTTTTGCAGTTTTACTTCAGTGACTTATTGCAAACAGGATGCGTGTTTTGGAATATTTTCTTCCTTCTTTTCACTATAGAAGACACATTTCAGTTGAATACATTCAGTTGGACAACTGACTAGGTATCCCCTTTTCCCCTTTATGTCATTTAGGTTAGTATTGTGGAGTAACTGCAATGTTGTTGATCCATCCTCAGTTTTCTCCTATCACAGCCATTAAACTCTGCAACTGTTTTAAAGTCACCATTGATCTCATGGTAAAATCCCTGAGCCGTTTCCATCCTCTCTGGCAACTGAGTTAGGAAGGACGCCTGTATCTTTGTAGTGACTGGGTGTATTGATACAACATCCATAGTGTAATTAATTACCTCACCATGCTCAAAGGGATATTCAGCATCTGCTTTTGAAATGTTTACCCATCTACCAATAGGTGCCCTTCTTTGCRAGGCATTGGAAAACCTCCCTGGTCYTTGTGGTTGAATCTGTGTTTGAAATGTACTGTTCGACTGAGGGACCTTACGGATAACTSTATGTGTGGAGAACAGAGATGAGGTAGTCATTCAAAAATCATTTTAAACACTATTATTGCGSWCAGAGTGAGTCCATGCAACTTATTATGTGACTTGTTAAGCAAATGTGTACTCCTGAACTGATTTAGGCTTGCCATAACAAAGTGGTTGAAAACTTATTGACTCAAGACATGTCAGCTTTTAATTTTTAACTAATCTGTAAAGATTTCCAATAACATAACACCACTTTGACATTATGGGATATTGTGTGTAGGCCAGGGACACACAATCTCTATTTAGTCAATTTTGTTGTGTCAATCCATTTTAACACAACAAAAATGTAGAAAAAGTCAAGGGGTGTGAGTACTTTCTGAAGGGACTGTACACACACTCCTCGCCCCCTCTCTAATGCATCCGGTCTGGTGTGTGCACTGGACAGATACCCTCTGGCATGCAGTCAAGGGCAGACACTGGGCAGAGAAGCCATGTAGCCCCCACTCCCCCCMGACACACACACAAACACCCCCCCCCCCAAACACACACACACTCCATCTCTTTGTAGATAAGGTTTCAGGAAAGACCCTGAMTGCCCAAGGAACCCACCYGACCTCCAGCCAAGGAGACAGCCCCCAGACACAGGCCAGCACAGAAGCTAGGTAGAGCCAGGAACGGGAGGACAGAACGGAAGATAGAGAGGGAGGGGTTCCAAGAAAGACGGGGATTAAAGACGGTGGAGCGATGCCAGGAAAACGGAGGATAGAGGAGGGGAGAAAGCCAGGGTAAGAGGGGGATGCCAAGAAACGGGGGGATAGATGAGGACAGACGGGAAAGGAAAGGGAGGTGAGGATAGAAGAGAGAATTGGGCTTCCAAGAAGAGGGGATAGAGGTGGAGAAAGTGAGGGAACAGGAGAAGAGAAAGAGGCACAGTGCTTAGGAGACGGGGAACGTTTTCAGATGAGAAGGAGAGGGAGTGGGATAAAAAGAGAGAGTGGGATGCAGGGCAAACCAAGAAAGAGAGAAAARGTTGAGGGCAGAGAGAGAGATGRAAAGAGAAAGGGGCAGAGGAAAGGGAAGAGAGATKGGGTGAAGAGAGCCTATGGAGAGAAAGACTAGGGTTAGATAGAGAAAGACAGGTGATGGAGTGAGAGAGAAAGAAAGCGGGAGGGCAGACCGAGGGAGACTGGGACTCACGCCCTCTCCTGTTTGTGGGTACCCTGACGTGCTGCCTGCCCCCTGGCTTGGCCCCTTTGTGAGACCTGCATCATCAGTCCCAGCAGGGTAGATCACGAGGGGGGGCTACTCAAAACTCTTCCCCCAACACGGTGCACCGCCGAGCTCAGCCTCTCCCCATGGGGGCAGCCTGGGGAACCAGAGCTGTAGAACTGGATAATAGCTGAACAGCAGGCTTTACACTTGGGCACAATGACTGGGAAATGGGAATTAGCGCAGCATAGGCAGTGGATGTGAATCGGAAATTGTAGTGTAGCATAGAATGGATGTGAATAGGAAATTGTAGTGTAGCATAGAGTGGATGGGGATAGGGAATTGTAGTGGAGCATAGGGACTGATAATGCGAATGTGCATTTACCATCCAGCAAGGACTTTTATTGTGTTTTATAACTTCAGGCGCAAGGCATTAGCTGTAACTTAATTTCTTCCAAAATGCTGCCCCTATACTTGTTAGTAGACGGCAGGGGTGTGTCTTGGCAATTGTAACTCCCACTGAGGTACAAAAATACCAAATGTCCTCCTCTTATATCATATTTCTTGGCTGCAATCAATAAATGTATGACAAAGGTGAGGCATTAACGATAAAAAGTTTAGCATTCTGATAACTAATGGTTATGGTTAGGATTGGGCGAGGGGAAGTTTATCCTAGATCTGTACCCAGGATAAACTTGACCCCGGAGCATCCTACTGTCAGTCAATGGAGAGCTCCATAGCGGTGGAGGAAAAGTATGTTGGCTCGGTGTGACAAAACCATGGTTACCGTCAACACCTTGTCATAGCCCAGGCAAGACCGACAGAGTGCCAGTCTGATGGCAGAACTTTTCCACCTCTCTATCTCTCGACAGTAGAGCCTCAAAGATACAAACCTCAGAGTTACGGACCGACCAGTCAACTGAACAGGCAAAATCAAACCAGTCCAGTACACATATTAAAACAGTCCAGTACACATATTAAATGAAGAATAAAAATTAACTTTATAGTGTCTGGCTAAATGATTAGAAAACACATGTAACTACGCAATAAATATTTTCTCTAATGGTTTGATGCACAGTGAATTTCAAAGTTACAGACATTTCAGTTCAGACCTCCATCCGACATGTTCRTATCMCTGAGGTCCTACTGTATCTCTCTACACTGAGTATGCAAAACATTGCTGTTTCCATGACATAGACTGACCAGGTGAATCCAGGTGACAGCTATGATCCCATATTGATGTTACTTGTTAAATCCACTTCAAATCAGTGYAGATGAAGGGGAGGAGACAGGWTAAAGAAGGATGTTTGAGCCTTAAGACAATTGAGACATKTATTGTGCCAGGATGAATGGGCAAGACAAAATATTTAAGTGCTGTTGAACGGGGTTTGGTAGCAGGTGCCGGGCGCACCGGTTTGTGTCAAGAACTGCAGCGCTGCTGGATTTTTCACGCTCAAGAATGGCCCACCACCCAAAGGACATCCAGTCAACTTGACACAACTGTGGGAAGCTTGAGAGTCAACATGGGCCAGAATCCCTGTGGAACAATTTCGACACTTTGTAGAGTCCATGCCCCGACGAATCGAGGTTGTTCTGAGGGTAAGGGGGGAGATCCAACTCAATATTAGGAAGGTGTTCCTAATGTTTGGTATACTTAGTGTATCTCTATCTGTCTCTCTCCATCGCTTCTTCACGACTGCTGAGGTGCAATGCAGACATACCACCATCATTTCATATAGAATGACACATAAAATAGTTACTGATCCGTTATATAAGAATTGGTCAAATGYATGTTACTGCGACCCTGCTGTATATCTGCATCCCATATGGCACCCTATTCCCTATAYGGTGCRCTACTTTTGACYAGAGCCCTATGCATTATATAAGTAGTGGGTTGCCATTTGGGATGCAGTGCATGCCTCACACTGATTAAGATGTAGAGAACACGGTTGGGGTGAAATTGTGGGAGTATCATGAAGAGCCTTCTGGTCCTGACTCGCACACGCACACGCACGCACGGCAGGTATGACTAACACGCTGGAACCAACAGGAACCACTGTCACATGGGGAAAAAGAGAGAGAGAGAGAGGGAGAGCGAGAGAGAGAGAGAGAGAGAGCGCAATTACCCAGGCGACAGCCCAGAGGGATATGCAGGAAGGTGAGAGAACATCTGAGAGCAGTAGAGTAGTAGTAGTTGAAAGAGTAAACACGACCAGCCTTGTAAAATGACTAGCATACCGCAGTTGTCATAGTGACATGAGAAAAACTCGAGGCCATTCTCAGTTCTTAATAAAACATCTCAAGTGCACTATAGAGGCACAAATGTATTCTCAATTTTGTTTTTTGCAGACCATATTTCTTCAACACAAGATTTGCTAAATGGAGGCTTGTTCTACTCCTCACTTCAAAACTAAGGTTCCGATCAGAGCTGTTCCGCAACACACAGAGACATGTCTATCTGTCTGTCTGCTGCAGTGGCGGTCAGTGCCGTTTATGATGAGGGAGRACAATTTGTTCTTCATTAGCATGGCCTTATTTCTATTACAGCATTTTGGATGGCTGTCATTCATATTCCATTCACCCAGTTCAATGTAACATCGATAGGTTTAGGCTGCTACGTGATACTCAAATTTTYCCTATACCCATCATGAGGTTGTTACAACCTAGCCTACGAATGAACGTTTASAACGTAGATGCACACAGGTCGAGGGAAAATGTTGAGGTGACAGACAGTGACACATGGACAGACAGGCAACACATTCAATACACCCCTGATCACGTGTAAACACAGTTCACTTTCATAGCAGCCACGTTGTATTCCTTCTCGCGCTCTCCTCCTCTCACCTTTTCCCTTCGTTTGTGGACTTCAATGCACAACAAACACATCAACAGTATGTGACCAGGCAAAAAAACAAGCCAAACCATATCCTAACCACACATCGTTGTCACCATATTAACTAAAGTAACGTCCTAGTCAACATAGCTAATATAACTCATGCGTTAGTAAACCCCCTACAATTGTGCAGTAACGTTATAGTCACTAAGCAGTATAGCGGTTATGCCAGTAGGCCCTGGTGGCAATAAATGAGTAAAACCAAAAGCTTTTACCTTGACATGGAAGAGTTCCAGTGTTGTGTTGGATAGTCATAGCCAGCTATCTAACATAGCATCCCTGTGTTTGAGCTGGGTGTTTTGAGTAGGCCAAACTAGCTAGCTGCATTCGACTAGCTAAGTGAAACTGAAACTGAAACTGAAAAAACTAATTTGAAATCTCTCTCTTTCTCTTGCTTCTCCTTCATTTTTGAAGAAATTGCATTGTTCAAAACTGTTTAACTATTGTCTTTCACTCTCTTTGAGTCAACTACTCGCCACATTTTATGGACTGCAGTGCTAGCTAGCTTTAGCTTATGCTTTCAGTACTAGATTCATTCTCTGATCCTTTGATTGGGTGGACAACATGTCAATTCATGCTGCATGAGCTCTGATAGGTTGAAGCATGTCCTCTGGAAGTTGTCATAAGTCTGTGTAAGTCTATGAAAAGGGGTGAGAACCAAGAGCCTCCTAGGTTTTGTAATGAAGTCAATATACCAAGAGGAGGAAGGAAGTTAGCTGTCTTCCAGCTACACCATGGTGTTACCTACAGAGTGTTGTTGAGGCTACTGTAGAGATGTCATTGCAAAACAGTGTGTTTAATAAATTATTTGTTGACGTGAATATATTTAGTATAGTTTTATCTAAAAAGGATAACTTTTCAATGTTTTACCATTTTTATTTATATTGAATTCACTGAGGAGGATGGTCCTCCCCTTCCTCCTCTGAGGAGCCTCCACTGGTCTGCTGTCATTGAGGACAGACAGGCAGACAGACAGATAAAGCAGACAGACAGATGTACAGACAGGCAGACAGACCAGCATGTACAACACAGCATGCACAGACAGACATGTACAGCATAGAGTGTAGCTACAGGCAACTGCCAAAATTACTGATACACCAACATCATTTGTCTTAATAGGGCCACCACGAGCCAGAACAGCTTCAATACACCTTGCCAAAGATTCTAAAAGTGTCTGGAACTCTACTGGAGGAATGCAACACCATTCTTCCACAATASATTTCATCATTTGGGTTGAGATCTGGTCACATGACAATRGTATAYGGTTTATATCGTTTTMATGCTCATCAAACCATTCAATGGTTCACTCCTGCCCTGTGGATGGGGCATTGYCATCCTATGGGGGCATAGCCATGGTAGACAAAATAATGGCCTGCCCACCATTTTTATACWTGAGCCTAAGCATGATGGGATGTTMATTTCTTAATKAACTCAAATCAAACTTTATTTGTCATATGCGCTGAATACAACAAGTGTAGACCTTACCATGAATTGCTTACTTACAAGCCCTTAACTCTTCTTGAACTTCACTGTTGGTTAAGAAAATATTTACCAAATACACTAAAGTAAAAAATTCAAAAAGTAACACAATAAAATAACAACAATGATGCTATATAACAGGGGTACCAGTACCCAGTCAGTGTGCGGGGCACAGGTTAGTCGAGTAATTTGTACATGTAGGTAGGGGTGAAGTGACTATGCATAGATAAACAGGAGTAACAGCAACACCTGGGGCGCCCGTCAGAAGTCCAGGATCCAGTTGCAGAGGAGGTGTTTAGTCCAGGGTCTTACTTAAGTGAGACTTCGTGGGCACTGTGGTGTTGAACGCCGAGCTGTAGTCAATGAACAGCATTCTCACATAGGTTTTCCTTTTGTCCAGGTGGGAAAGGGCAGTGTGGAGTGCAACAGAAATTGCATCATCTGTGGATCTGTTGGGGCAGTATTCGAATTGGAGTGGGTCTAGGGTACCTGGGGGATGCTGTTGATGTGAGCCATGACCAGCATTTCAAAGCACTTCATGCCTACTGACGTGAGTGCTACGAATATTCATTTAGGCAGGTTACCTCGCTTCCTTGGGCACAAGGACTGTCATGGTGGTCTGCTTGAAACATGTAGGTATTACTCGGTTGAAAATGTCAGTGATACACTTGCCAGTTGTCTGCGCATGCTTTGAGTACACGTCCTGGTAATCCGTCTGCCCCACGGCTTTGTGAATTTTGACCTGTTAAAGGTCTTGCTCACATCGGCTACCGAGAGCATTATCACAGTCATCCAGAACAGCTGGTGCTCTCGTGCATGCTTCAGTTTTGCTTGCTTCAAAGCGAGCATAGAAGGTATTTAGCTCGTCTGGTAGGCTTGTGACTCTAGCTTGCGTCTGGGTTTCCCTTTGTAGTCCGTAATATTTTCAAGCTGCCTGCCATGACGTGCACTGCAGTGCCGGTGTATAAGGATTCAATTAATACTTATATTCGCTATGGCTGGTTTGATGGTTCGTCTGAGGGCATGTCAGGATTTTTATAAGCGTCCGGATTAGTGTTCCGCTTTTGAAACCGACAGCTTTAGCCTTTAGCTGATGCGGATGTTGCCTGTAATCCATGGCTTCGTTGGGATTTGAACGTACGGTCACTGTGGGACGACGTCGTCGATGCACTTATTGATGAAGCCGATGACTAAGGTGGTATACTCCTAATGCCATTTGATGTATCCCGGAACATATCCAGTCTATGCTAGCAAAACAGTCCTGTAGGTAGCAATCCGCGTCATCTGACCACTTCCATTGAGCGAGTCACTGGTACTCCCTTCTTAGTTTTGCATGTAAGCAGCAATCAGGAGGATAGAATTATGGTCGGATTTGCCAATGGAGGGTGGGGAGAGCTTTGTACATCTCTGTGTGTGGAGTAAAGGTGGTCACTAGGAGCGCCCGCTTCTGGATGAGCGTTTAGTTTTTGCTTATGGCCTTATAGAGTTGGGCCAGCATTGATCTGTGGTGGTAAGAGACAGCTACGAATAATATAGATGAGAACTCTCTTGTAGAGAAGCCACAAGTATTTCATTATTTGGCAGTTACTTGTAGATCAGTGGGGTTTCTATCTGCAGCTTAGAGTCCCCACCGCTAGCTCTTGAGAGAATTTGTTTCTATTTCTCACTTCTGTCTCTGTGTGTGTGTCGTTGTTGTGTCTGTGGTGTGTGTGTGTGTTGTCTGTGTGTCTGTTGTGTGTGTGTGTGTCTGTGTGTGTGTGTGTCTGTGTGTTGTGTCTGTGTGTGTGTCTTGTCTGTGTGTAGGCTGTGTGTGTGCGACATGGACAGGCTCGGTCGTAACGAGTTTATCGGAGAGATCCGTGTCGCCTTGAAGAAGCTGAGCAAGGGCGAGAGCAAAAGATTCAAAATGTCGAAGAGAATCACACAGGTATGTAGTGTGTATGTGTGTGTTGTGTGTGATGAGTGAGTTGAGTGAGTGAGTGAGTGAGTGAGTGAGTGAGTAGTGAGTAGAGTGAGTGAGTGAGTGAGTGAAGTGAGAGAGTGACACAGTGGTGTGTGCGTGTCCAGTTTCGTCAATGGGCTCTATGATTTATAATAAACTGTGTATTGAATTCAATCTCCCTTCTCCCACTCAGAACAAAGACATCAACAAAGAAACTGTGGAGCAAGGGACACTGTGGCTGAGAAGAGGTACGAAGATTACCATCATTGTCATAAAAATAGTAGAGATTTTACATAGAGATAATAGTAGTGGCATAGTTCGCAGGAGTAGTAACATTAGTTGTGCTACTACTATTACTGTAGTAGTAGTAACAACTGTGGTGCCACTATGATAGCAGTAGTACTAATTCCACTGTTAGTGACAGTCCTGTCACTGATTTCCCAACATGCAATTCATCTTATTATTTTTATTCATTTTATAACTTTTTTGTTTCCATGAATTTTAAGTGACCCTATTTGTAGTATGTTTTAACTGTCTGTTTTACATGTGTTGGTCTTAATTCATGAACAGTCAGTCCATTGACATACATTAAGGGAACTATCAATGCAGTTTAGTTCAAATGTTAGTGGTGTCACGGCTAACTGTGTCCCCCCTCCTCCAGCGTGTCGTATCCTGTGCGCTAGTGTACAGTCCAGAAAAGAGCTGTCTACTGGTTGGCATCGTAACCTCTTGCCCACCTCGCTGCAATGAACTCCAATGGGTACTCTGACCCCTCGTCAAAGAAGTGTCTTGAGCCCGCGCACACTGCACGCACACACACACACACACCACCCCACACACACACACACACACACCAACACACACACCACACACACACACACACAACAACACAACGACACACACACACACACACACAAGAGACGGAATGAAGATGTGATGATGGAATGGAGACGAATGGAGGAAGAGGTGTTGTTGTTGTTGTCCCTTGTCATTTCACATTACTTGTGTTATACATTAGTAGGTCCTGTGGTGTCCTGTTGCTAGATGCCAGTCAGCAGTCCTCCCTGTTGTGCGGCTGGCACATATAGGGCAAAAAAGGCTCTCTAGCGTTACTTTGGTTACTGAAAAAAGGAAGTGGAAGAGGGAGAAGTGAGGAACTTGTTTTGTCGCCCGCTGCATTAAAGACCAAAATTGGTTAAAGAAAATTGTAATAACTAAAAAAGTAATACCAAGTTTTAATTTAAGGACAAAAATGTACAGCTGTGCCATATAGATTGCAAAAATAGTTTCCATAAAACAATGGCAGATTCAAAACTTTAGTATTTCAATTTCAATTATTATAAAATTCTTTGCAACAATAGAATGTTATATACAAGTATATATATTTACAAATAGATATATGGGGGATTGGAAATGATGCAGACAATTACATTGATGGAAGCTACAATCTATCTGTAATAATAAAGCTGATCTACCCCCTAAAAATAGTTTTTTTTCAATAAAAGACTCTGACTACATTATTAGATGAAGGGAAAGGTACCGTAACTCATCTTACTTACTGACTTTATTGTCCCCATGGGGAATTTGTTGCACGTGTCATGTACACGTTTAAAGTCCGTTTAAAAAAAACAAAATTGACAACCACAACTTTCATAACAGTTAATACCAATAAATACAAAAAATAAAAAAAGACTAGCCTGCTGGGCCTTCACTGGTCGATAGAAACATTAGCCCGAGCATTTAGGGAGGTATCCACCTGCACAAATTATTGTCTAGTTCTGTTTTCCTGCTGTGGGGACAGCTAGCTTGAAAGCGTCGCCGGTCTATCGAATTGGATCCTCTATTAGCCATTTGTAATGGTGTGTCTGTGTCAGGTTGTTTGATGAGGTAAGAGAACCGCTGTTCAAGCCCAGTCAGAGGCAAGTTAGGGAGGCAGCGCTATATGCTAAGCTAGCACACTGATGCTGGTTATATCTATGTGTAACACTACATATGTCACATTGACAGTCTCTACACACAACCTTGTTATAGTGCATGAGTCATGCATGAACATTGAACCTTTCTCATACAAATTGATAGGGAGACTGACTGGCATAGAAATACATGTAACATAAATAAATAATCAACTGCTATTTACTCTAGAGTCTACATTTACATTTACATTTAAGTCATTTAGCAGACGCTTCTTATCCAGAGCGACTTAACAAATTGGAGTTCATACATATCATCCTGGTCCCCCCAGGAATAAACCCTGGTCCCCCGTGGAAATCGAACCCACAATCCTGGCGTTGCAAGCGCACATGCTCTACCAACTGAGCCACACGAGACCAGTCTAAACTTCACTAGTCAATGTTTCCAATCTGTCCTACAATACCCACCAGACTGCATATTTTCTCCTCATTGTTTGAAATAGCCACACTGATTCATATATATCAGCACTACTCTGTCAAGCTTTTGATTAAAATGTGCAGTCGTGATAGGTTTTCCCTAGAGCACATTGGGAATCACTGTGCTGCATTATGTAACTAGCAGGCTTGTTGTTATTCCATATGACAACTTGCACTGTACATTATACTGTCGGCATCATGTCTTGACAGAGCATTCAGGCTGAGCCGGAGTCCCAAATGGCACCATATTTCCTATGGCCCTTGTCAAAGGTAGCGCACTCAGGGAATAGGGCATGTGGACTATCCTCGGTGTAAACAGATAATCATTATTGGTAAACTTCACACCTGAATACGAAAATCTCCCAGCAGTCATTAGATTCAGTTTCCCTCCTACATGGTTTCATTAAAAAAAGCTTTTTTCTATTTGCTTGTAGTGTTGATGTTGATAAGATGGTGCTCTCAAGGCATAATCTGTAACTTTCGATTGAAACAGAGTGGTATATCTACTCAGGATTTGATAAGTGTCTCTGCTGCGAGTTGAGAAACCAACAAATAAGATTCCCCTCCCTCTCGCTAAGGTTGCTTCCACCTCCCCTTCATTTGAGGAAGAAGACTGATTAAACATTTGAACGAAATGTTTTTTTGGTGTGTTAAAAGAGTCATGTTAAAATAACTATCACGTTACACATTTAATAATGAAAGAGTGGCCTCCCGGGTGGCGCAGTGGTCTAGGGCAGACTCTGGTCCATGGAGCGACGCACAACTGCCTAGCGTCGTCCGGTTAGGAGGTTTTGCCAGTAGGGATATCCTTGTCTCATCGCGCACTATAGCGACTCCCTGTGGCGGGCCGGGCGCAGGTGCACGCTAACCAAGCGCCAGGTTGCACGGTGTTTCCTCCGACACATTGGTGCGGCTGGCTTCCGGTTGGATGCGCGCTGTGTGAGCATCGCGGCTTGGTGGGTTGTCGGAGGACGCATGGCTTTCGACCTTCGTCTCTCCCGAGCCCGTAGGGAGTTGTAGCGATGAGACAAGATAGTAATACTAACAATTGGATACTACGAAATTGGGGAGAAAAGGGTGTCAAATTAAAAAATAAAAATAAAATTATAAAAAAATATATAATAATGACAGAGTGCATTTAAAACTTCACCACAGTAAACTTTGGAGGACTTAATAAGATTATTTTATTGATAGGAGGGGGGAACATCAAAACCACACCAAAGACTTCATGCACGATAAGAAACTCAATAATGACAGCACTTCTAAAAGCCTATTTCACACCATAGCCACTGAATTTGCAAGATAACGTTTCTTTCATTTAGATTTTGGCACAAATGGCACTGACTCACCCATGGATTGATGTTTCAGCATTGTCTCAGTGAAGAGTTTGGCGTTCGACCCATCCACAAGCCTGCTAGCAGCAAGCAGATGAGCAATATCCACCGTCGTGGTACGGATGAAGCCTGAGCTGGAATGTGAAGCTAACTGAAGCTGGCTACGCTTAGAATACCCTGAGTAGATCTAGCTTGCGTCGCAGTATAACCCTCTGATTCGTAGTAAGGGCTCTGGGTTCCCCCTGCACTTGTTTGTAAAACTGTGGTGAGGAGGGGTGGGACTTGAATGTAAAGTATGTTGGGAATTCCACATTTCAGGGGTCAAAATGTTTAAATCCAAGATGAGATGTAACACAGTACAAATAATAGAAATGTATAATCAATCAAATTATTAATAAAGCCTTTTACCATCAAGCAGATGTCACAAAGTGATTATATACAAAAACCCAGCCTAAAAACCCTAAACAGCAAGACAGTGCCAGATATAGGAGCACCGTTGGTAGAAAGACAGGACATAGGAAGAAACCTAGAGAGGAACCAGGCTCTGAGGGTGGCCAGTACATGGCCATTAGGCCAGATCTCACAATGTCAAACATGGTTCATGATGACCAGCAGGGTCAAATATATATCAGTGGTTGTAGAGGGTGCAACAGCAGTCACCGTCCAGGATAATGTCAGTTGGTTTCCATTAGCCACTTGCAATCAGAGGTTGAGAGAGAAAGAGAGAGAGAGAGATAGGTTGAGAGAGACGAGAGAGGTGGAGAGAGAGAGAGGTTGAGAGAGAGAGAGTTGAGCGTTGAGAAGAGAGAGGCATAGATTGAGAGAGAGAGGGTTGAGAGAGGTGAGAAGAGGTTAGAGAGAGAGAGAAGAAGGTTGAGAGAGCAGAGAGAAGAGATGGTGGAGGGTGAGAGAGAGAAGGGTGAGAGAGAGAGAGAGAGAGAGAGGGTAGAGAGAGAGAGAGAGAGAGGTGAGAGAGAGAGAGAGACCCACACCCCACCACACCGACACAACACAGAGAGGGTGAGAGAGAGAACGAGAGGGTGAGGTGAGAGAGAGAGAGAGGTGAGGTTGAGAAGAGAGAGAAGAGAGAGAGTTGATGTTGAAAAAGAGAGAGAAGAGAGTCTAGGATGCTTTTGAGGTGTAGAGAGAGAGGAGAAGAGGGAGAGCCGTAGCATGGCGGTGAGGATAGAGACAAGAGATGTTTAGAGAGGTTTGTGAGAGAGGGTCAGTAGAGAACCACAAGAGATGTGGTCTGCAGAGAGAGAGAGGTTGAGAGAGAGATGGGGTGAGTTGACACACCCCCCACACGCCGAGGTCTGAGAAGAGAAGGTGAGGTATGAAAAGAGGTGAGAGAGATTGAGAAGTTTCTTGCTTTTGACGCCTAGCGTAGATGGGTACAACCCCCCCCGCAGGGGGTTTTGTTGCCCAGGTTGGTACGAAGGTTGGAAGAAGGAGTCCAGGAAGAAATCCCACCAGAGAGGCCAGTTGAATAGAAGGGGGTGGATAGAGAGAGGTTGAGCAGAGAGGTGACCAGGTTGACTGACAATCAAAGGTGTTGAGCCACAGAGATGTGGTTGATGTAATTGCATGCGAGAGTGGTGACGGCGAGAGGGCAGATGAACGCAGAGCGGGGTTGAGGGTCTATGTGGGCAGGCGGTGGGATCTCCGGGGTATGGTGTGGTTGAGCACATTGATAGGGTGTGCAAAAGATGTGGGGCATGAGGTCATTACATTAGTCATTGGGTTGGTGTGTGTCCGCTCTTGAGGTAGCTTGCTCATGAGCGGGCACTACCATTGCGTGTGCTGTGCTCTAGCTCGTTCCGCAGGGCGCCAATTGCCTCTCCGGTGAGGCAGCCCGGACGCGCGCCCCGCCGCCCTACTGTGGGCGGGTCGTGGCAGCGCCCGTCTTCCCTTTGTCCGCCTGGCACCCCCCCCTTTGGGCCAGCCTTGTCCCTACGTAGCCCTTAGTCTCCCGGACTGACTGCTCCGTTTACTGCGCTGACCCATGCGTGCTATCTTGCACCAGGTGCCCTGTTGTCTGTATCCCTCACTCCTCCCAGCCTCCCTGTTCCTCCTACCTGCCTCTCCATCTGGGCTGGGTCCCTGTATTTGCCTCTCTCTCCTCGCGTCTCGCCTCTCCTACACGCACTCTCCCCGGTCCACCATCTAGTGTCTCCCCGCCCTCCCGCCTTATCTCGGCCCCGCTGCGTGTGCCTGTCGCGACCGGCTTCCCAGCTAGTCCCCCCCCCCATTTTACCGCCCCACAACCCCACCGCCTACTCCTCTAATCATGTCGCTGCCTGCCCCCACACTCCACCCCACACCTTATATCCAACCACCCCCCAACCCGCTCTGCCCCACGTGCCCGCGCATCTCGGGGTCCCTCTGGGGCCGATTCCAGCCGGGGGCGCCGCTACCACATTCTTTCTCGCACCGCGACGTCACGAGTCCTGTTATGGCCGTTCTTCATTCATGCATGTGTCGGCCTCTTCACATCCGCATCCACCGCACGTGCGGAGCACGCACACCCACCTCACGGCTACTCCTCTACCGCCCCCACCCACTACCCCATGGCACCACCCCCTTCCACCCTGCCCCCTTACCACCAACCCTGCGATTCGCTCGCGAGCGCACCCGACCCACCCCCCCAACCTCGTCGACCATCCCTGCCTCTCACCACCCGCCGCTATCCTGGCCCTTGACTCTTCGCCCCCAGTTTTCCAGTTACACTTCCTGGGTAGGTGGAGCCAATTCGTGGCGGCCCAGACCCCAGCCTGGGGCCCGTTGGCACCCACCGTCTGCCACGCCTCTGCACCCCCTCCCGCCGCACCTCAATATTTTGTTTGCACCTCACCTGGCCATTGACCTCCTTGTTACGCCCACACCCACTCCCTTCCGCTGTCTCGCCCTTCCACCCTGACCTGAGAATTTGCTGGAATCTCACCCACCCACACCTCACACACAACTCCAATATCCCCGGATCCAAACCCCGCCACCTCCCCGCCACATTCACCTCTCCAGCTATGTATGAAACCACATGTTGCCACCACACCACCGGTAGAGAGATCCCTAGACTCATGATTCCAAGACCACCCTGTGGCTGGAGTGCACACACACACATGTCGATTTCCATTCCTGCACCCCAACCACTAAGGAAAAATATCATATTGTGCGTCACACACACCTCTCACCCACATAATTGCAGACCAAAGTACCACTTTTATCTTCAAATCACTCTATATAGCACGGAGGACTTTTTACATCACGCTTCGGGACTGTTGAGTCACACACTGTTAGTTGACCGCCGCCCCCCTCCGCTAACACTGCGTTGCACATCCTCTGAGGCTTAGCACCACCATGTGAAATAAGGAGGTGAGAAATTCATGCACAGCATCAAGAACCGCGACACAACGAGACTTGGTCATTATGCTGGCTATGAGTGTATGACGTACCTCGGTTTGTTACACACGGAAACACCGATAACCACGCACGAGGCCCCAGGACTCCCTCCGCTCACCACCAGCTATGACTCTCCTTGACTACCGCACGTATAGCGTCCGCGCTGATAGACGTGTTATCCTGGCGTAAAGTCTAGTCCTTCCACCGCCGCCCCCTCCCACAGCAATAGAACCTGTACTTACACATCGACAAAACTCATTTTAATCTTACTCACTTGAATGTCATTGACGAATTATTGAAGTAGCCACACCCGACAAATAACCACCTATGAGATAAACACAGGGAAACTTACGGTCTATCCAGGAGTGTACTGCCCAGCACGCACATTCACAAACAGGCAGGCACACAACAGGAGCCCCCCCACCCCACCAAGCCCCGCCTACAACCAAAGATATACCCCGCCGCCAATTAGGCGGACCAAATTACAGTTCGGCTAGTGCTTGCGCACATCGCACTATCACCACCAACAACCACACACGTCACCTCCACTGATGGACCTGCAACCTTCCGCCATTATCACCCCCCCGACGCCCCTGGCGCTAAACCACCCCCACTCTATCCCCAGCGCCACACCCCACACACCCTAATACCACCATTCTCGGAGTTCAACACCTCGCCCACGCCTATGGCGTGCGCCACTCACTGACCCATTTCTACCTCGCTCGCCTCTGAGAAGTCGCCCCCCCCCCCCAAGTGTCCACTGCCTGCACCGGCCTCCGCCCGACCCCACCCCCCCAACTCACCCACACCATGTCTCGAGAGACTCGGTTCCCCACGCTACGGCCCCATGGTGCAGCCTGGAGGCTCTGGGAGCGGTGCAGAGAACATGGACAAGCCGTTATGGGGGAATTTTGGCGATAAGCAGAAACCCACTCGTAGATCTACACCGTGGGACTGATGTCGGGTCTACCAGGGACGAGCAGAGCTCAGACGTCAGATATACACGGCAACAGGAAGGGCGTGAGTCCAGTCTACCTCGGTCTGCCTCTGTAACATAGGGATCCGTCTTTCTCTATCACCGACCAATCAACCCTGTCTTCCTACAACTACATACTTCCACTCCAAAAGGCCCTTCAAACAGTCCATTCTCTTCCCTCGCTTGCAGGACCTCTCTTTCACAGTCTTTGCCTCACACTTTACGTCTTTTGGTTGCCACCCTGCCTCCCTCTTTCACTCCCTTCTCGCCCGTCCGGACCATCCCGCCTGCGTAGCTTCCTTCTCGAGACTGTCAACCTTCTCCACCAGCCCCACCTCTGAGAAACCCCAACTTCTCCTTCTTCCACACCTCTTCTTCCGATCTCCTCATAGGCCCGGACCGGGGTGACCAGCGAGCGGTTGCTTGCCGAGTACCCTTCCCTGCCATCTCCCACCCTCACGCAGCTCTTTTCCTGGTGCTCTGCTCCCGTCTTTAATCCCGGTTCTGACCCTCCTCACTGCGTTCTGGTCCCTCCGTCCTGCTCCCGCATCCTGGCTGCCTTTCGGGGCTGTCCCTGGCTGAAGTCGAGGGTTCCTGGGCAGTCAGTCTTTCCTGACCTTTACACATCGTAAGAAGGGAGGTGTGTGGATTAGTGGGGGGGGGGGGGGGGGGGGGGGGTGTTGTTGTGTCTGGGGAGTGGAGGGCCTCAAATGCTTCTCTGCGCAGCAGTGACCTGCCTTAACTGGCATGCCAAAAGGGGATTAATCTGCCACATGCAAGAGAGAGAACAGCAAGGTTGAGACATGACCCTGCACTCCTCACTAGAATCTGAGATCCGGCGGCGCTGGATGGTGTACAGCCCTTCAGAAGTACTCAACATCTACTCACCTCTTCATTGACTTTTCCCTACCTTTTTCTGTTGTGTCTATCTATGGATTGACCACAACTCTCCTCCTACCTTCACAAAATTGTATAAACTTACGTGAGTCGTCTCTCGTAACCAAAATACCCATACATTTAACAGTGTGTGTCTTTTTGGAACATTTAATACTTTCTCTACTCGTTTCTTATCACAAATTAACTGATCATCTCTTTGACTAACTCTAAGTCCCAAACCATTCTGTATGGCAAGCCTAAAGTCAGTTCCTGAGTACTCAACATTTGCTTTATTCCCTCTAAAGTCTCACCCTACATGAAGTT
>NW_019942945.1:155084-160805 GCF_002910315.2 Salvelinus sp. IW2-2015
CTTGCCAGTTGGTCTGCGCATGCTTTGAGTACACGTCCTGGTAATCCGTCTGGCCCCACGGCTTTGTGAATGTTGACCTGTTAAAGGTCTTGCTCACATCGGCTACCGAGAGCATTATCACAGTCATCCAGAACAGCTGGTGCTCTCGTGCATGCTTCAGTGTTGCTTGCYTCAAAGCGAGCATAGAAGGTATTTAGCTCGTCTGGTAGGCTYGGTGSACTGTGCAGCTTGCGTCTGGGTTTCCCTTTGTAGTCCGTAATAGTTTTCAAGCCCTGCCACGTCCGATGAGCGTCAGTGCCGGTGTAGTAGGATTCAATCTTAATACTKTATTGACGCWTTGCTGGTTTGATGGTTCRTCTGAGGGCATGTCAGGATTTCTTATAAGCRTYCGGATTAGTGTTCCGCTSYTTGAAACCGACAGCTTTAGCCTTTAGCTYGATGCGGATGTTGCCTGTAATCCATGGCTTCTGGTTGGGATTTGAACGTACGGTCACTGTGGGGACGACGTCGTCGATGCACTTATTGATGAAGCCGATGACTAAGGTGGTATACTCCTCAATGCCATTTGATGTATCCCGGAACATATTCCAGTCTATGCTAGCAAAACAGTCCTGTAGYGTAGCATCCGCGTCATCTGACCACTTCCRTATTGAGCGAGTCACTGGTACTTCCTTCTTTAGTTTTTGCATGTAAGCAGCAATCAGGAGGATAGAATTATGGTCGGATTTGCCAAATGGAGGGTGGGGGAGAGCTTTGTATGCATCTCTGTGTGTGGAGTAAAGGTGGTCACTAGGAGCGCCACTTCTGGATGAGCGTTTAGTTTTTTGCTTATGGCCTTATAGAGTTGGTTGAGTGCGGTCTTAGGGCCAGCATTGATCTGTGGTGGTAAGCAGACAGCTACGAATAATATAGATGAGAACTCTCTTAATAGAGAAGAACCACAAGTATTTCCATTATTTTGGCAGTTACTTGTAGATCAGTGGGGTTTCTATCTGCAGCTTAGAGTCCCCACCGCTAGCTCTTGAGAGAATTTGTTTCTATTCTCACTTTTCTGTCTCTGTGTGTGTGTGTGTGTGTGGGTGTGGTGGTGTGTGTGTGTGTGTGTGTGTGTGGTGTGTGTGTGTGGTGTGTGTGTTGTGTGTGTGTGTGTGTGTGTGTGTGTGTGTGTGTGTGTGTCGTTGTGTGTAGGCTGTGTGTGTGCGACATGGACAGGCTCGGTCGTAACGAGTTTATCGGAGAGTCCGTGTCGCCTTGAAAAGAACTGAGCAAGGGCGAGAGCAAAAGATCAAAAATGGTCTGGAGAGAATCACACAGGTATGTAGTGTGTATGTGTGTGTTGTGTGAATGAGTGAGTGAGTGAGTGAGTGAGTGAGTGAGTGAGTAGTGAGTGAGTGAGTGAGTGAGTGAGTGAGTGAAGTTGAGTGATGAGTGAGTGAGTGAGGACATGTGCGTGTGTATGCGTCAGTTCGTCAATGGGCTCTAATGATTTATAAACTGTGTATTGAATTCAATCTCCCTTCTCCCACTCAGAACAAAGACATCAACAAAGAAACYGTGGAGCAAGGGACACCTGTGGCTGAGGAAGAGGTACGAAGATTACCATCATTGTCATAAATAGTAGAGATTKTCAWAKASATATAGTATTGGCCRTAKCAGGAGTAGTAACATTAGTTGTGCTACTACTATTACTGTAGTMGTAGTAACAACWGTGGTGMMACTATGATAGCAGTAGTACTAATYCCACTGTTAGTGACAGTCCTGTCACTGATKTCCCAACATGCAATTCATCTTATTATTTTTATTCATTTTATAACTTTTTTGTTCCATGAATTTTAAGTGACCCTATTTGTAGTATGTTTTTAACTGTCTGTTTTACATGTGTTGGTCTTAATTCATGAACAGTCAGTCCATTGACATACATTAAGGGAACTATCAATGCAGTTTAGTTCAAATGTGTAGTGGTGTCGCGGCTAACTGTGTCCCCCCTCCCCCAGCGTGGTCGTATCCTGGTGTCGCTGTGCTACAGTCCAGAAAAGAGCTGTCTACTGGTTGGCATCGTACGCTGTGCCCACCTCGCTGCTATGGACTCCAATGGGTACTCTGACCCCTTCGTCAAGATGTAAGTCTTGGCCTGCGCACGCACGCACGCACGCACGCACGCACGCACGCACGCACGCACGCACACACACACACAAAGGACGGAATGAAGATGTGATGATGGATGGAACGAATGGAGGAACGAATGGAGGAAGAGGTTGTTGTTGTTGTCCCTTGTCATTTCACATTACTTGTTGTTATACATTAGTAGGTCCTGTGGTGTCCTGTTGCTAGATGCCAGTCAGCAGTCCTCCCTGTTGTGCCGGCTGGCACATATAGGGCAGCAACAAAGGCTCTCTAGCGTTACTGCAAAAAAGGAAGTGGAAGAGGGAGAAMGTGAGGAACTTGTTWTGTCRGCCCCTGCATTAAAGACCAAAATTGGTTAAAGRAAATTGTAATAACTAAAAAAGTATACCAGTTTAATTTAAGGACCAAAAATGTACAGCTGTGCCATATAGATTGCAAAAATAGTTTCCATAAAACAATGGCAGATTCAAAACTTTTAGTATTTCAATTTCAATTATTATACACAATTCTTGCAACCAATAGAATGTTATATACAGTATATATATTTACAAATAGATATATGGGGGATTGGAAATGATGCAGACAATTACATTGATGGAAGCTACAATCTATCTGTAATAATAAAGCTGATCTACCCCCTAAAAATAGTTTTTTTTTTCAATAAAAGACTCTACATTATTAGATGAAGGGAAAGGTACCGTAAGCTTACTTACTTACTTACTGACTTTATTGTCCCCATGGGGAAATGTTGTTGCAGTGTCATGTACACGTTTAAAGTGCCGTTTAAAAACAAAACTAAATTGACAACACAACTTTCATAACAGTTACATACCAATAAAACATTAAAAAAAAAAAAAGACTAGCCTGCTGGCCTTACTGAGTCGATAGGAACATTAGCCCGAGCTATTTAGGGGGGCTATCACACCTGACACAAATTATTGTCTAGTTCTGTTTTTCCTGCTGAGGGGACAGCTAGCTTGAAATCTCGCCAATGGTGCTATCGAATTGGATCCTTTTCTATAGCTCAACTGGTGTGTATGTTGTCAGGTGTGTTGATGAGGTAGAGGACCCTGGTTCAAGCCCAGTCAGAGGCAAGTTCAGGGAGGCAGCGCTATATGCTAAGCTAGCACACTGATGCTGGTTATATCTATGTGTAACRACTACATATGTCACATTGACAGTCTCTACCACAACCTTGTTATAGTGCATGAGTCATGACACATTGAAACCTTATTTTTGCTCCATACAAATTGATAGGGAGACTGACTGGCATAARTAAATACATGTAACATAAATAAATAATCAACTGCTATTACTCTCTAGAGTCTACATTTACATTTACATTTAAGTCATTTAGCAGACGCTCTTATCCAGAGCGACTTACAAATTGGAAAGTTCATACATATTCATCCTGGTCCCCCCATGGGAATTAAACCCTGGTCCCCCCGTGGGAAATGAACCCACAATCCTGGCGTTGCAAGCGCCATGCTCTACCAACTGAGCCACACGAGACCAGTCTAAACTGTCACTAGTCAATGTTTCCCAATCTGGTCCTACAATACCCACCAGACTGCATATTTTCTCTTCCAGTTTGGGAAAATAGCACACCTGATTCAACTAATCAGCTACTCGTCAAGCCTTTGATTAAAATGTGCAGTCGTGATAGGTTTCCTAGAGGCACATTGGGAATCACTGTGCTGGCATTATGTAACCTAGCAGGCTTGTTGTTATTCATATGACAACCTGCACTGTACATATACTGTCGGCATCATGTCTTGACAGAGCATTCAGGCTGAGCCGGAGTCCCAAATGGCACCATATTTCCTATGGGCCCTTGTCAAAGGTAGCGCACTCTAGGGAATAGGGRTGTCATTTGGGACGMATCCTCGGTGTAAACAGATAATCATTATTGGTACACTTCACACCTGAATACGAAAATCCCCAGCAGTCATTAGATTCAGTTTCCACTCCTACATGGTTTCATTAAAAAAAGGCCTTTTTTCTATTTGCTTGTAGTGTTGATGTTGATAAGATGGTGCTCTCAAGGGCATAATCTGTAACTTTCGATTGAAACAGAGTGGTATATCTACTCAGGATTTGATMAAGTGTCTCTGCTGCGAGTTGAGAACCAACAAAATCAGATTCCCTCCCTCTCGCTAAGGTTGCTTCAYCCTCCCCTTCATTTGAGGAAGATGACTGATTAAACATTTGAACGAAATGTTTTTTTTTGGTGTGTTAAAAGAGTCATGTTAAAATAACTATCACGTTACACATTTAATAATGACAGAGTGGGGCCTCCCGGGTGGCGCAGTGGTCTAGGGCAGACTCTGGGTCCATGGAGCGACGCACAACTGGCCTAGCGTCGTCCGGGTTAGGGAGGGTTTGGCCRGTAGGGATATCCTTGTCTCATCGCGCACTAGCGACTCCTGTGGCGGGCCGGGCGCAGTGCACGCTAACCAAGGGAGCCGGGTGCATGGTGTTTCCTCCGACACATTGGTGCGGCTGGCTTCCGGGTTGGATGCGCGCTGTGTTAAGAAGCATTGCGGCTTGGTTGGGTTGTGTTTCGGAGGACGCATGGCTTTCGACCTTCGTCTCTCCCGAGCCCGTACGGGAGTTGTAGCGATGAGACAAGATAGTAACTACTAACAATTGGATACTACGAAATTGGGGAGAAAAGGGGGTAAAATTTTAAAATAAAAATAAAATAATAAAAATATATAATAATGACAGAGTGCATTTAAAACTTCACCCACAGTAAAACCTTTGGAGGACTTAATACAAGTATTTTATTGATAGGAGGGGGGAACATCAAAACCACACCAAAGACGTCATGCACGATAAGAAATYAAATAATGACAGCACTTCTAAAAGCCTATTTCACACCATAGCCAGCTGAATTTGCAAGATAACGTTTCTTTCATTTAGATTTTGGCACAAATGGCACTGACTCACCCATGGATTGATGTTTCAGCATTGTCTCAGTGAAGAGTTTGGCGTTCGACTATCCACGTGCAGTTACAAGCCTGCTAGCAGCAAGGCAGATGAGCAATATCCACCGTCGTGGTACGGATGAAGCCTGAGCTGGAATGTGAAGCTAACTGAAGCTGGCTAGCTTTAGAATACCCTGAGTAGATCTAGCTTGCGTCGCAGTATAACCCTCTGATTCGTAGTATAGGGCTCTGGGTTCCCCCTGCACTTGTTTGTAAACTGTGGTGAGGAGGGGTGGGACTTGAATGTAAAGTATGTTGGGAATTCCCATATTCAGGGGTCAAATGTTTAAATCCAAGATGAGATTGTAACAACAGTACAAATAATAAGAAATGTATAATCAATCAAATGTATTTATAAAGCCCTTTTWACATCAGCAGATGTCACAAAGTGATTATACAAAAACCCAGCCTAAAACCCYAAACAGCAAGCAGTGCAGATATAGGAGCACGTTGGCTAGGAAAGACAGGAACATAGGAAGAAACCTAGAGAGGAACCARGCTCTGAGGGGTGGCCAGTACATGGCCATTAAGGCCAGATTGTTCTTCAAGATGTTCAAATGGTTCATAGATGACCAGCAGGGTCAAATAATAATCAGTGGTTGTAGAG
>NW_019942945.1:167065-181085 GCF_002910315.2 Salvelinus sp. IW2-2015
CTCTCAACCTCTCTCTCTCTCAACCCTCTCTCTCTCTCTACCTCTCTCTCTCTCTCCTCTTCTCTCTCTCTCTCTCTCTCTCTCAACCTCTGATTGCTTGGCTGTGGAAAACCAACTGACATTTACTCCTGAGGTACTGACTCTGTTGCACCTCTTTTGAGCCAGAGCTGGGTGTCTTATCTGCCTCTATTTTGATGTATGGCRCGATAGAGTTCTGGAGCCAAGAAATTGTTTTTCTCTCATTTTCCCCGCTTTTTTATTTGATCTTTAATCTCTTTAAAAAAAATCTTTGACATCCAGTATCTGTTGTTTAGTATGTCGGAGCTCTCTTATTTTTCAGTCACAAATCTTATTTTAGGCCCTCTCTTATTTGAGAGTGTCTCATATTTTGCTGTCTTTGACGTGCAGTTTAGTATCTGTGTTGCGTTCAATGCACTCTCCTATTTTACAGCCACAAATCAAATTGTTTGTTTACGACATCCACACCGTGTGATTAAGCAGGCTTCTGTCTGAGTTGCGTTCAAGACTCTTTTCTCTTATAGTTTCTCATCTCTGTCTTCGAGACGCCTTGCGTCTGAGCTGYGTTGGAGACGCTCKTCTTTCACAGTYTCAAATCTCTGACRTTCACCGCCTGCTGTTTAGTTAGYAGCCTATTATGTCTGAGCTGYGTTSSAGACGCCGTCTCTCTTCTCGTACTGTGGGGAGTTGTCCTGTGTGTTTGAAGTGTGTTCAGTCAAGCTGGCSGGTAGAATCAGAAGCAGCGGAGTGTCGCAACGGCGGCTGCTGTTATTGTTGTATCGCCTCCGAGCGAGCAGTTCTGTTGATCCTATTTTGGCGAGGTCCGTCGCGCTTGTCTGTGCTCTWTTGTTGTTACTCAAAGAGAGTAACTATTTGCCTGTACTGTTTTGTGATGGTGGTTTAAAGGCATACTCTAACCGAAGTATGTAGGGTAAGACTCAAAATCGAGTGGAGGTGCAGCTGAAATGTAAGGTTTACATGAGGGGGAAAAGGCGCAAGCTCTCGCTCAAGTAAAAAAAAATATGTTTTTGGTTAAAAGCGTTTCATCATAATTTCCCCCTCATGGCAATGTGTAACTTTTAGTTATAAGTGCTGCCTCTGCACTTGCAAACTGTGACCCTGACTAGTTGGCTATGTTTGAGAGCATCAATCTAGATATGACTGATTTACGAATTACAGTAGTTATTTAGGAGGCAAAAATGATTTGTAGATCAGTCAGTCTGCYCAGGGAGTCAGTGATCAGCAACTGAGCAGAATTGATGCTCTGAAACAACCAAGWTGTGCATCCCAAATGGCACCCTATTCCCTAAACAGTGCACTACTTTTCACCAGGGCCCATATKGCTCGGGACAAAAGTAGTGCTTTAGGGAATAGAATGCTATATGGGATGCGGCCTGGGTGAATCTCACCTGTCAGACATATTCTCACTGTCTGTAGGAGAGGAACTGCGGTGAGCGTGGTTGTGTCACTGAACCTACTTTTATGGAAGTTTTGAAGTTAAGATCTGCTATGCCCCCAACATCCCAGAATGCATTGCTTCGGTCAGTGTGACACACYTGCACAGCAGTAGTTGTCTGGAGTGTATCAATGAAATGTATTTATAAAACCCTTTTTACATCAGCCGATGTCACAAAGTTCTACAGAGAAACCCAGCCTAAAACCCAAAAAGCAAGCAATCCAGATGTAGAAGCACGGTGGCTAGGGAAAACTCCCTAGAAAARGCAGGAACCTAGGAAGAAACCAGGCTCTGAGGGGTGGCCAGTCCTCTTCTGGCTGTGCTGGTTGGAGATTATAATAATTTAGTCAGTTAAGAACAAATTCTTATTTACGATGAAGACCTACACCGGCCAAACCCGGACGACGCTGGGCCAATTGTGCGCGATGCYCTATGGGACTCCCAATCATGGCTGGTTGTGATACAGCCTGGATTCAAACCAGGGTGTCTGTAGTGATGCCTCTAGCACTGAGATGCAGTGCCTTAGACCGCTGCGCCACTCGGGAGCCCTATAACAGTACATGGCCAAGATGTTCAAACATTCATAGAAGACCAGCACGGTCAAATAATAATAATCACAGTGGTTGTAGAGGATGCAACAGGTCAGCACCTCAGGAGTGAATGTCAGTTGGCTTTTCATGGGACCATGCCTCAAGACTACCTGGCCAGATGACTCCTTGCTGTCCCCAGTCCACCTGCTCGTGCTGCTGCTCCAGTTTCAATTGTTCTGCCTGCGGCTATGGAACACTGACCTGTTCACCGGACATGCTACCTTGTCCCGGACCTKCTGTTTACAACTCTCTCTACCGCACCTGTTGTCTCGAACTCYCGAACTCTCAGGTCCTCTGGGAGGGGAGGGAGAGAGAATTAGAGGGAGCATACTTAAATTCACACAGGACACAGGGTAAGACAGGAGAAATACTCCAGATATGACAGACTGACCCTAGCCCCCCGACAAACTATTGCAGCATAAATACTGGAGGCTGAGACAGGAGGGGTCGGGAGACTCTACGGCCCTGTCCGACGATACCCCTGGACAGGGCCAACCAGGCAGGATACAACCCCACCCACTTTGCCAAAGCACAGCCCCCACACCACTAGAGGGATATCTTCAAACCACCAACTTACTACCYTGAGACAAGRCTGARTATAGCCCACGAAGATCTCCCCCACGGCACAAACCCGAGGGGGACGCCAACCAGGACAGGAAGATCACGTCAGTGACTCAACCCACTCAAGTGACGCACACCTCCTGGGGACAGCATGGAAGAGCACCAGTAAGCCAGTGACTCAGCCCCYGTAATAGGGTTAGAGGCAGAGAATCCCAGTGGAGAGARGGGAACYGGCCAGGCAGAGACAGCAAAGGCGGTTCGTCGCTCCGGTGCCTTTCCATTCACCTTCACACCCCTTGGCCAGACTACACTCAATCATAGGACCTACTTCAATGAAGACTTAAAGGTTGAGACCGAGTCTGCGTCTCTCACATGGATAGGCAGACCATTCCATAAAAATGGAGCTGTATAGCAGAAAGCCCTGCCTCCAGCTGTTTGCTTAGATATTCTAGGGAGAGTAAGGAGGCCTGCGTCTTGTGACYGTAGCGTACGTGTAGGTATGTACGGCAGGACYAAATCGGAGAGATCGGTAGGAGCAAGCCCATGTAATGCTTTGTAGGTTTGCAGTAAAACCTTKAAATCAGCCCTAGCCTTAACAGGAAGCCAGTGTAGAGACTAGCACTGGACTAATGTGATCCAATTTTTTGGTTCCAGTCAAGATTCTAGCAGTCGTGTTTAGCACTAACTGAAGTTTATTTAGTGCTTTATCCGGGTAGCCGGAAAATAGAGCACCGCAGTAGTCTAATCTAGAAGTGACAAAAGCATGGATGAACTTTCTGCACCATTTTTGTACAGAAAGATCCTGATTTTTGCAATGATACGTAGATGGAATACAGCTGTCCTTGAAACAGTCTTGATGTGTTCATCAAAAGTGAGATCAGGGTCCAGAGAAATTACCATCAAGATTAAATTGTCAGATCCAACAGAAGATCTTTGTTTCTTGAGACYTAGCACTAGCATCTCTGTTATGTCCGAGTTTAAAAGCAAAACATGTGCCGCCATCCACTTCCTTATGTCTGAAACAGGCTTCAGGGAGGGCAATTTTGGGGCTTCACCATGTTGCATCGAAATGTACAGCTGTGTATCGTCTGAATAGCAGTGAAAGTTAACATTATGTATCCGAATGACATCACCAAGAGTGAAAATATATAGTGAAAACAATAATGGTCCTAAAACAGAACCTTGAGGAACACTGAAACTTACAGTTGATTTGTCAGAGGACAAACCATTCACAGAGACAATCTGATATATTTTCAACAGATAAGATCTAAACCAGGCCAGAACTTGTCCATGTAGACCAGTTTAGGTTTTCAATCTCTCCAAAACAATGTGGTGATCAATGGTGTCAAAAGCAGCACAAAGGTCTAGGAGCACAAGGACAGATGCAGAGCCTTGGTCTGACGCCATTAAAAGGTAATTTAYCACCTTCACAAGTGCAGTCTCAGTGCTATGATKGGGTCTAAAACCTGACTGAAGCGTKTTGTATACATTGTCTTCAGGAAGGCAGTGAGTTGCGGCGCAACCACTTTTTCAAAATTTGAGAGACATGAGAGAGACGATATAGGCCCATAGTTTATATTTTCTGGGTCAAGGTTTGTATTTTATGAGAGGCTTTATTGCTGCCACTTTTAGTGAGTTTGGTACATATCCGGTGGACAGGGAGACGTTTCTTATGTTCAACATAGGAGGGACAAGCACAGGAAGAAGCTCTTTCAGTTACAATGGAATAGGGTCCAGTATGCAGCTTGAAGGTTTAGAGGCCATGACTATTTTCATCTATGTGTCAAGAGATATAGTATTAAACAAACTTGAGTGTCTCCCTTGATCCTAGGTCCTGGCAGTGTTGTGCAGACTCAGGACAACTGAGCTTTGGAGAAATACGCAGATGTAAATAGGAGTCCGTAATTTGCTTTCTAATGATCATGATCTTTACATCAAAGAAGTTCATGAATTTATCACTGCTGAAATAAAAGCCATCCTCTCTTGTGTATTGCTGCTATTTATTTAGAATAAAATGTTGACTTGTTCTTAGACTCCTCAATTAAGTTGGAGGGGAAAAAATGGGATGATCAAGCAGCAGTGAGGGCTCTTTGATATTGCAAGGTACTGTCTTTCCAAGCTAGTCGGAAGACTTCCAGTTTAGTGGAGCGCCATTTCCGTAAAAGAATTCTGGAAGCTTGCTTCAGGGCTCGGGTATTTTCTGTATACCAGGGAGCTAGTTTCTGACTAATGTTCTTGGTGCTGCGACTGCTTCTAGGGTGTTATAGGGCGCAATATTACAATTAGTTCCTCAGTTAGGTGGTTAACCGATTTTCGTACTCTGACGTTCTTGGGTAGGTGGAAGGAGTCTGGAAGGGCATCTAGGAATTTTTGGGTTGTCCGAGAATTTATAGCACAGCTTTTGATGATCCTTCGTTGGGGTCTAAGCAGATTATTTGTTGCGATTGCAAACATAATAAAATGGTGGTCCGGTAGGCCAGGACTATCAGGAAAACATTAAGATCCACAATATGTATTCCACGGGACAAAACTAGGTCCAGTGTATGACTGGCAGTGAGCAAGTCCGGAGACATGTTGTCCAAAACCCACTTTGTCGATGATGGATCCAAAGCCTTTTGGAGTGGGTCTGTGGACTTTTCCATGTGAATATTATAGTCACCAAAAATTTGAATATTATCTGCCATGACTATAAGGTCCAATAGGAATTCAGGGAACTCTGTGAGAAATTATGTATACAGCCCTGGAGACATGTAAACAGTAGCTATAAAAAGTGATTGAGTAGGCTAAATAGATTTCACGATTAGGAGCTCAAAAGACACAAACAGTAATTTTTTTGGGGGGGGTGTAAATGGAAATTTGCTATCGTAAATGTTAGCAACACCTCCACCTTTGCGGGATGCGCAGGAGATATGGGCACTAGTGTAACCAGGAGGAGAGCCCTCATATAACCTCTTAACTTATCCAGGCTAAAATTGGAAAAAAAGGAGCCTAAAATGACCCATATCTAACTGCCTGTAGCTCAGGCCCTGGAGCAAGGATACACATATTATTGGTACCATTTGAAAGGAAACACTTTGAAGTTTGTGTAAATGTGAAAGCAATGTCGGAGAATATACCACAGATCTGGTCAAATAAAAACAAAACATTTTTTGTACAATGTTTAAAATGCAAGAGAAAGACCGTAATGTATTAGTCCAGCCCAGGTGCAATTTAGATTTTGGCCACTAGATGGCAGCAGTGTATGTGCAAAGTTTGACTGATCCAATGAACCATTTTTATTTCTGTAAAAATGTTTTTATCAAAACTGCCCAAATGTGCCTAATTTGTTTATTAATAACTTTTCATGTTCATAACTGTGCACTCAAACAATAGCATGGTATTCTTTCACTGTAATAGCTACTGTAAATTGGACAGTGCATTTAGATGAACAAGAATTTAAGCTTTCTGACAATATCAGATATGTTTATGTCCTGGGAAATTCTCGTTACTTACAACATCATGCTAATTGCATTAGCCTACGCTAGCTCAACCATCCCACAGGGAACCCACCAATCCTGAAGAAGTTTAAAAAGTAAACTTTTTTCTTTGTATTATCTTTTACCAGATCTAATGTATTATATTATCCTACATTCCTTTCACATTTCCACAAACGTCAAAGTGTTTCCTTTCAAATGGTAGCAAGAATATGCATATCCTTGCTACATGTCAAACTAGTACTGTATTTTTTTTTTAGGTATGTCATTTTAGGCAAAAATTGAAGGGGAAAAAAAGGGCCGATCCTTAAGAGGATTTATTAACAAAGTCAAATCATCAGGCTTAAGCCATGTTTCAGTCAGGCCAATCACATCAAGATTATGAACAGTGATTCATTGACTATAACTGCCAAGAAAGTGAGGGATCTAACATTAAGTATCCCTATTTTGAGATGTGAGATATCACAATCATTCAATAATGACTGGAATGGAGGACTGTATTCCAGTGAGATTGCTAAGGCGAACACAGCCATGTTTAGTTTTGCCCAACCTAGATCGAGGCGCGGACTCGGTCTCAATGGGGATAGCTGAGCTGGCTACACTGACTGTGCTAGTGGCAGACTCCACTAAGCTGGTAGGCTGGCTAACAGCCTGCACCCTATCTCATTGTGGAGCAAGAGGAGTTAGAGCCCTGTCTATGTTCATAGATAAGATGAAAGCACCCCTCCAGCTAGGATGGAGTCCAGGTTAGGGACTTAGCATGCGTGTATGTAAACTCAGCAAAAAAAGAAATGTCCTTTCACTGTCAACTGTGTTTATTTTCAGCAAACTTAACATGTGTAAATATTTGTATGAACATAAAAAGATTAAACAACTGAGACATCAACTGAACAAGTTCCACAGACATGTGAGAGGGGGGTCAAAATCAAAGTTACAGTCAGTATCTGTGTGGCCACCACCTGCATTAAGTACTGCAGTGCATCTCCTCCTCATGGACTGCACCAGATTTGCCAGTTCTTACTGTGAGATGTTACCCCATTCGTCCACCAAGGCACCTGCAAGTTTCCGGACATTTTGGGGGGGGGACAATCTCAGTCCGATGATGCTGTGACACACCGCCCCAGACCATGACGGACCCTCCACCTCCAAATCGATCCCGCTCCAGAGTACAGGCCTCGGTGTAACGCTCATTCCATTCCGTCACCCCTGGTGAGACAAAACCACGACTCGTCAGTGAAGAGCACCTTTTGCCAGTCCTGTCTGGTCCAGCGACGGTGGTTTTGTGCCCATAGGCGACGTTGTTGCCGGTGATGTCTGGTGAGGACCTGCTTTACAACAGGCCTACAAGCCCTCAGTCCAGCCTCTCTCAGCYTATTGCGGACAGTCTGCGTACTGATGGAGGGATTGTGCAATCCTGGTGTAACTCAGGCAGTTGTTGTTGCCATCCTGTACCTGTCCCGCAGGTGTGATGTCCGGATGTACCGATCCTGTGCACGTGCTATTACACGTGGTCTGCCACTGCGAGGACGATCAGCTGTCCGTCTTGTCTCCCTGTAGCGCTGTCTTAAGCGTCTCACAGTACGGACATTGCAATTTATTGCCCTGGCCACATCTGCAGTCCTCTTGCATCCTTGCAGCATGCCTAAGGCACGTTCACGTAGATGAGAAGGGACCCTGGGCGTCTTTCTTTTGGTGTTTTTCAGATTCAGTAGAAAGGCCTCTATAGTGTCCTAAATTTTCGTAACTGTGACCTTATTTGCCTACCATCTGTAAGCTGTTAGTGTCATAACAACTGTTCCACAGGTGCATGTTCATTAATTATTTATGGTTCATTGAACAAGCATGGGAAACAGTGTTTAAACCCTTTACAATGAAGAAGTTATATTATACTAAGCTGGAAGTTGATTTGTGTGCTGGCTGCAGTTTCACATAACACRTTTTCTGCAAGAGATTAAGCAGGGTTCAAGTTTGGGGTCCTATGAACTTTTACATTGCTCCACCCCAAATGGCACTATTCCCTATTTCATGGGCACAACTTTGGTCTTAGAAGTAGTGGGGGGGGGGGCTTGTTTTTTAAAATCTAGTCTTACACTCCAAACAGGCTACCTGACCGCTCGGAGGCGTCATCAAGGTCCCAAAGCACACCATTGCCTAGTTTTGTATCACATCCCAATGATTGAACTGGGGGGGGGGGGCATTTGGGACCCAGCACAACTTATGGCTGCGGGTCTCCAACTCTGGTCCTGGAAGCTATTGTGCGTGCAAGCTTTTGCTCCAACCCAGCACTAACACATCTACGAGGACAGAGAACAAGAGGCAGCATCGTCAAATGTATCATTGCATGACACTATTTCAGAGCAAAAACTGTTTTAGGGGGGGGAGACAAAAAAAATGTGCTAATCATCAATGAGCGAGTCAAAAGCTGGAGCCAAGAGCAAGACAAATGGGTTCTCGGAGTCAGACTCTTAATAACCTTCTCATTACAAAATGTCCAGGGGCCTTCAACCAGAGCCARAAAATAGACGAAGCAGAGCTGTGTGAAACAAGGATGTCAGTTTAACATTGACTCCAAAAAAAAAACATTCCTTACCCCAGGATACTTCAACTGTTGAGTCTCCGGGAGAATAAAGAAAAAGGAGCACTATGTGTGACGTGGTGAGGTTGGACCCAGGTGCAGAGAAGAGACCAGACAAGGAATCAGTGGTTAAGGATAAACATAATACTTTACTGAGAAMCGGTAGCCGCAGGATCACAGTACACTTGAAAAGCGACAAACACTAAGTCTCAAACTCACTCRGGGAACAAACACACAAAGGACCACAGAAAACAYACCTCTTTTAACAGGGACACAATCATGAAATAACAAGATATACCCGAGTCCAATAAAAGTCTCTAGGGCGGTCTCTGCCGCMCTCTGGTGCCAGGAGGAACCATGACACTCTGTTGCTGGGTAAATCGAATAGATTTATTGATGGGAGAAACAACCAATAGTCTTACGTTTCGGCATGAATCGCCTTTGTCAGAGCCTTAAGTAGGAACAATGTGGTAGGCACCTATATACCCTCGCCCGGTAGGGTCCCACTCATCATGTCAATCAAGCATGTCAATAATGTCAATACTGTCAGTAGCAGTAGCAACTACGCAGGTTATTTAAACAAGAGTATGATCATCATTGATCATGCTGGTCCGGAACAAAAGCCTGCACACCCAGTAGCTCATCCAAGATTGCATGGCTGGAGATCTTGGACTAGGAGATTCCTGACTCAGGGACTCTTATAATAACCACAGAGATACATATGTATATTATGTTGTACTTAATTCTGTGCTGATTAACTTCTCATTACAAATGTCCAGGGGGCCTTTTCCTATCTTTCCGACATACGATTGGCTCCTATGGTTTGAGCCGCCTACTMCTGGCCTTTACAATTCACTTAAGCATATATCAAATTCACAATCACCCACACAACCCCCTCAACCCTGTTTACAGCGACCAAGAGGCTATTCCATCAATGCCTTGAAGACCAATATTGACCTCTAGGTCAGTTGCTCTAGGTGGGGTGGCCTGCCTTTCCTCTGTTTTCCTCTCTTCTCGGATACAGATGAACAGAAATGTTAGAGCAACGTTCCATCAACATTTTAAAGACCAATATGAACCTCTTCAGTAGTGCTGGTGTGTTGCCTACTTGCCTTTCCTCTATTTTCCTCTCTCCGTTAATGCAGATGAACTAAGATATTAGAGCGTTTCATAATCGCTTCCAACCAGAGACCACGAAGAGACATTATATATTGGAAACGAGGATTTCAGTTTCTCTACCTCCCAAATGGCAGCTTATTCCCTGTATAGTGCGCCATGGCCCATAGGGTTCTGTTCAAAGGTCGTACACTATGTAGGGAATAGGGTGCTATTTGGGATGCCACCCGTCCCTCTGGTGCTGAGTGAGCAAACTGTCATCTCGGCCTGTGCTGTTTGGATGTGTGAGTCTCTAAACTGGGCGGTTTGTTTTGCTCCTCTCTCTCCTCGCTCTCCTCCTTCTCCCCGCTTTCCAACTGTCACTCTGTTTTTCTATCCTCTGTCTCTGTGTGAAATTGACTGTTTTTCTCGTTCTTTCACTCTTCTGTCTCTCTCCCTCCATCCCTCTCTGTCTTMATTTTTCTCCTAGCTTGTATTCTCTCGAACCCAATTTCTTTCTCTCTTTCACTGCGTTGGTTGAGGACTCTCTTTCTCTATCTTAATCAATCAAATTCCAATTTGTTTTATAAAGTCCTTTTTACATCAACAGTTGTCACAAAGTGCTTGTACAGATACTCAGCCTAAAACGCCAAAGAGCAAGCAATGAAGATGTGGAAGCACAGTGGCGAGGAAAAACTCACCAGAAAAGGCAGGAACATAGGAAGAAACCTAGAGAGGAACCAGGCTCCGAGGGGTGGCCAGTCCTCTTCCATCTTTCTTTCTATAAACACCCCTCTCTCCCTCTTTTCCAACAAATCCAATTTGTTTCTTTCTTTCACTGGGTTGGTTGAGAACTCTCTCATACTACCTCTTTCTTTCTCTCTCTCATCCCTCTCTCCCTCCCTCCTGTCTACTTGTTGTGAACAAACCCCAACCATAGCAGCACATCTGTTAGCTTGTCATTGAGTACGTGTTATTGACGTTGGGCTGAAGGTGGGTGGCGTTGGGGAGTGAGATATCTCCTCCCCGCTAGAACATCATGACTTCGCTGCTTGAATTTATGCTGATGCCTCCTCCAATAACAACYAATGGCCTTCTGGGAAGCTGTCTGTCCCACTCTTTGCTTGAGCTTTTGAGTCTCTGACTCTCTCATCACCGATTTCTCTCGCCCTCTCCCCAAAAAATGAAATGAAAGTTTTCGGCTCTGAATTTTTTCAATTTTTTTTCTCTCACTGTCTCTCTTTGTTCTATTTTCCTCCCTCGTTCCGGTGGGGTTTAATGTCATGCCGGGRTGGAAGACTAAATGGAAGATAATTTGCTTTGATGTTTCAGAAACAATAAAAGACCTGTGTCAGAAATATGGGGGAAAAGCGGCATTTTCAGTCGTCATGCTGTGTCAACTGTCTAATTAAAATTCCATATTTTTCTCATTCTCCTGCTCTCCCTTCATATCTCCCTCTCCCTCTCGATCTGGCTTTCACTTGCTCTCTTTCTCCTCTGTGCTCTCCCATGCCCTCTAACTYGCTCTCATATGCCTCATTCTCTTTCACACTCTCATCCCCTCCTTCCCTTTCTCTCTATATCTCCCTCGCTGTTTTCTCCCCCTCTCTCTCAGTGTGCTGCAGCCTGATATGGGGAAAAAGTCCAAGTACAAAACCACAGTGAAGAAGAAAACTCTCAATCCCGAGTTTAATGAGGTACTTCCACCCGCTCCGAGCACTACAAATCACTCTCCCTAATACATAAACCAATACCTGGCAACCTTCCAGTGAAGTAATATCTATCATTCTTCCAATACACAGATACAGATGTAGGTTCTTAATTTGARCAGTTTGCTACTGCAGGAAAATAATCCTTAGCAACAATAAACATGAATTATTATGTGGATTATAATTAATGAACATTTTTGAATGGGTTGATACATTGTTCGTTAGGGCAAATCAATTATGACATTTCAAAGTGGAAATCACAAACTTTAGAAGCMTGTTTAAAACTCAAATACMCTGCAAGTTTGCAGGAAAATCAGCAACAAAMGGGTGATCAAATTAAGATCCTACATCTGTATCTGGCAACCCATTTCTCTGACTCACATTTGGCAACCAGATGTGCAAGATATATAATATATCATATTAATGTTGTTTGTTAAAGTTGAACTGTATGCCCTTGGAAGTGATGGAGAGCTATAGCTTACCCCTTCTCATGCATTTGTGTAAGAATATTGTCCCATGCATTTAATTCCATAATTTATGTGCCATAATTTTAATACATTTTCCATCTCCTTCAATACTGCATAACTACCTACCCTACCATCAACATGAATTTAAGTCAATGCATGTTTCACATTCAATGTTAAACATAATCTGAGTAACTTTCCGCTAATAGTGAGTACATGAATACCTTTCTCTCTCTCTACATTACAGGAGTTTGTGTATGAAGTTCCACACGACCAGCTGGCGAAGAAAACCCTAGAGATCTCCGTATGGGACTACGATCTGGGGATGAGCAACGACTTCATAGGTAAGAGAAAGGGGGAGTGAGGGAAAGGAGGAGAGTTAGAGAGCGAGAAATGTAGCTCCAGAAAATAATGTAATAGAATTTATGTGTGCGAGGAGGAAAGCAACGCGGGCCGCAGTGTGATGAGCAATGACGTCATCGGTAAAAGAGAGGGAGGGAGCAATGACGTCATTGAGATCAGCATCATTTGCTTCTTCCCTCCGCCTGCTATTGATCTTGGTCTTTCCTCTCGGTCACTCCCCCTTTTCTTCTTCTCCCCTCTTCCTCCCGTCTCGCTTCTGTCTCTTCCCGTATCACTTATGTAATCTTATTTCCGCGAGTGCTTAACATGATCTAGGCCATTCGTGTATGTTGCTCATTACACCATAACGATAACAGTCATGGGAGAGGTTTAGCCGGAGCTTGTGTATAGAGCGATCGGCTTTTTCCTCCTTCTCTCTGGCCCTTGCGGGTAATAACTCAACTTTCTGTCCCCAGCTTAGAGAGAGAAGAGAGTAGAGAAAGAGAATGGAGAGAGAGAGTGTAGGGAGACGAGAGAGATGTAGGGAGAGAGCGAGAGGGATGAAGGGAAGAGCATTGAGTGTATTGCGTGTTGTGTGTGTGTGTGTGGTGTGTGTTTGTGGAAAGAGAGAGTGGGCCTGAGATAGAATAGAAAGGGTGAGTTGGAGAAAGAGAGAGAGAGCAAGGGAGAGAGAGGAGGGCACTAGGGAGAGAGAGCAATGGGAGAGAGGCGAGGGGCACTAGGAGAGAGAGCGGGACAAGGGAGAGAGAGCGAGGGCACTAGGGAGAGAGAGCAGGGAGAGAGAGCGGGGGGCAAGGAGAGAGAGCGAGGGCACTAGGGACAGAGAAGCGAGGCAAGGGAGAGAGCGCGGAGGGCACTGGGAGATGAGCGCGAGGGCACTAGGGAGAGAGAGC
Source organism: Salvelinus sp. IW2-2015 (assembly GCF_002910315.2). Lineage (NCBI taxonomy): Eukaryota > Metazoa > Chordata > Actinopteri > Salmoniformes > Salmonidae > Salvelinus > Salvelinus sp. IW2-2015. The sequence goes on from NW_019942945.1 coordinate 180,263, forward strand.
GAGTAGTAAGGGAGAAGAGAGCGAGGGCAAGGGAGAGAGAGCGAGGGACTAGGGCAGGAAGCGAGGGCAAGGAGAGAGAGCGAGAGCACTAGGGTGACAGTCGAAAGAGAGAGAGACTCAGCCTGTTTACAGGGAACTCAGATGGGGAGTAAACACTTTGGATGTTCAAGACCTTCCAGCTCCCTGGGAGACAATTCCCCATTCTGCCCCAGCTGCCTCCCCACCGGTTCCTTCCCTGTGATATACGGTACACGGCCGGCCGTGTCACGAGCTGTTTTAGATGCCTCACAAAGCAGTGTTGAATCTGATGGTCGCCCCGTTCGAAGGGAATTAGAGGACAACTTTCTGTACGCTCCTCGTTTTCATTCCCCAATGCTCTTGCTATTTCACTCGCAGTCCTTTCCCTCTTTTCCTGCTCGTTTTCCATTTACATTTCACTTTTAAGTTCTTTCCATCCTTCCTATTAATTTCATCTATTACTCCTTCTCTCATTTCCTTGGTCATCCCTCCCTCTGTACTCTCATCTTCTTTACCTTTATGACCGTCATTGCGCTCCCTCCTCCTCCTTTTTACCTATGACCGGTCATTGCCTCCTTCCCTCTCTTTTACTATGACAGTCATTGCTCTCCTCCCTCTCTTTTACCTATGACTCAACCTGCTCCTCCCTCTCCTTTCCTATCGACTATCATTGCTCCCCTCCCTCTCTTTACCCTATGACATCATTGCTCCCATCCCTCTCTTTTACCTATGACGTCATTGCTCCCTGCCCTCTCTTTACCTATGAACTCATTGCTCCCTCCCTCTTCTTTACCTACTGACGTCA
>NW_019942945.1:181110-199901 GCF_002910315.2 Salvelinus sp. IW2-2015
GCCCGTAATGACCTTCCAATCCCCCCTCCCCTTCCCTTCCCTGACCCCCCCCCCCCCCCCCCCCCACACACAAACAGATCGATAACATGTTCCCTGAGTCCGGAGGTGTGGTGACAAATGGCGGGCGATTGTGTGACCCGCCGGTGGACGAGAGAAAGAAGGGCGAGAGAGAAACACTGACGGATGAGATGGATGAGGGAGGACCTGGCGGGGGCGTCCCACTCCCTTTCTCTTTCCTCCTCTTCTATTCCTCCCTTCTCCTCCTTCCTCGACACCTCTGTCTTTGTGCAAAATGAGAGGCCAGTCCGCCCATCAATTGCTTCCACAAATCAGGGGGGACACTGCTACTCTCTCTCCGTCTCTCCCCTATCTCCTGCCTTCCATAATTACTCGATTTCTTTTTCATTTTTCTGTCCCTGGCTTCTCATCTTCTTCCTCCATCATTCTTCCTGCCTTTACAGAGAGTATTTGACAGCACATTTTGCTTCTTCCCTCCGCTGCTATCTGATCTTGTTTTCCTCTCGGTCACTCCCCCCTTTTCTTCTTCCCCCTCTTCCTTCCCGTCTCGTGTCTGTTCTCTCCCGTATCACTTAGTCAATCTTATTTTCCGCATGTTTGCTTAGACTGATCTAGGCTTTCGTGTATTGTTGGCTCATTAACTCATAAACGATAACCAGTCATTGGGAGAGGTTTAGCGGTAGCTTGTGTTAGAGCGATCGGCTTTTTCCTGCTCTTCTCTCTGGCCTTGCGGGTAATAACTCACCGTTTACGTCCCCAGCTTAGAAGAAGAGAAGAGAAACTGAATACCGAGAACGACAGACGAAAGAGGAAATCAGAGAGACAACGGGAGAGACTTTGTAGCGAGTGAGACACGAGAAGGGCATGCACAGCGAGGAGATTGAAGTGTTTGCGCCTGCTTAAACAGGTCCTTTACCCTGTAACACTGTCACAGTCTCTTTCTATTCTAATGAAATATGTCTTCAGAGTAACGATTACCAGCCATATTTATGTTCCAACATTGCTTTGAATACCATGTGATGCTGCCTGTAGTGATGTGTGTGGCATATATCATTGGCTGTCTGTCGTGTGTGTTTCAATATAGAGGCTGTGTGGCTAGCACTCAATTGGTGTGGATTACTTTGAATCCGTTAAATGGTTTTTTCATGTGTGTGGTTTTGTGTGTGATGTGTGCTCCGAAATAGTATAGGTATTAATTGTGATGTGTGTGATGTGATGTATGATGATGTGTGTTGTGACTGATGTTGTGTGTGCTTACGTGTGTGTGCTTGTTGTGTGTGATGTGTGTGTCGTGTGTGAAAACCGCAAGAAGTAGGGCCTGCGATAGGAAATTAACTATGGTCACTCTGTCCTGGTGTAGCCGAAAGAGAGGATTAGAACTGGGACCCCAGCGGAGGAGAGAGCGTGAGATCCGCCAACTTAGCGTGAAGAGAGGTGCAAAGGAGAGAATCGAGCGGCAACTTGAGAACCGACTATTAGGCGGCTTGACAGCAAGGGTGATAGCAACTTGTTGACTTTCGACTACTCAGGCATCCCAGGTAGTGGATAGAGAGAGCATAGAGGAACAGGGGAGAGGAATGTAAGACAAGAGAGGAGGCTTCTACTTAAGAGGCGCTTAGGAAGACGACAGGTGAAGCGTACAAGGAGTGAGACTGCAGGATGGCTAGGGCTACTAAGCAAGGGAGATCAGAGAGCAAGGGAGATATCAGATAGGGAGAGCGAGGGGCAACTTGTGGTTGGGAGAGAATGGGCAAGCGGACGAAAGCATAGTGGAGTGATGATCGAGGGCACTTGGGAGAGAAGCGGGAGCAATTGATGACGAGAGCGGGGCACTAGGGAGACGAGAGCAGTGGTTGTAGAGAGAGGCGGGGAGGGCACTAGCGGGATATGATGTAGAACAGCTGGGGGGAGCGAAGGGATAGAGAGAGCGAGGGCACTAGGGAGAGAGAGCATAGGGAGAAGATCAAGCGACGGGTGCCCAGACGCCCCGGTTGTAGTGTGTCAAGCAACGGCTGCAACACTCAGGCGACTGAGAGGAGCTTTTGTCCGTGGATCCCAGTTTAACCGGGAGAGAGAGGTACGTGAGTGGCCTAGACAAACAGGTCAGGTGTGTGTACCACTGTGTGTGTGTCTGTGTTTGTTGGTGGCAAGAATGAGAAGGGGTCATTTGGAAGGTACGTGAGACGACTATCCAAACACACTATCTGAAACTTGGGCRCTATGAGGGCCGAGGTGTGTTTGCGCACATACAATTRCACACATCCCGCTGGGCACACRCTGGTTGAATCAACGTTGTTTCCACATTATTTCAATGACATGACGTTGAACCAACGTGGAATACATGTTGAATTGACGACTGTGCCCAGTGGKATCTGTGTGTGTGTTTGTGTTACTATACTTGTGAGGACTGTGTGTTGATGTGTGTATGTCTGGTTCCGAGGGAGTGTGAGMTATGTAAGAGAACAGTCTTCCCCACGCCTCTCACTGTATCTGAGTTTAATACCAAGGCTTAGTTGGGGCCACAGATGAGCTATTGAGCGTGTTTGAGGCGTTGTGAAAGCCGTTAAATACTGTGTTGAAAACTTCACACTCCATCAACTATGCAATCACAGCCAGGAAAACCTCTATCTGTCTGATGACCCCCCCCCCTGACTCTGTCTTTCGCTCTTCATCTCTCTCTCTCGTTTCCTATCTGTCAATTTCAAGTTCTCTCTCTCCCTGTGTGTCTCCCGTGTCTCTCTGTGTGCTTCTCTGTGGGTCTGTCTGCGTGTCTGTCTGTATGTCTGTCTGTCGCTAGGTTGTTCATGTAAAATATATGTTTTTCTCGATGACTCACCTACCTGACTTAAGGTTAAATATTTCCTTTCTCTTCTCTCCTTCTTCCTCTCTCTCTCTGTCTCTCTCTCTCTCTCTGTCTGTCTCTCCCTTCCACCTTCTCCCTCTCTCACAGGCGGAGTTGAACTGGGCATAAATGCCAAGGGAGTGAGGCTGAAACATTGGTTYGAGTGTCTCAAACACATCGGCAAGAAAGTTGAGTACTGGCACACCCTCACGCAGCAAGGAGCCCCTCCGGAGGCCCCCCCGCAGTGACTGACATACACACACACTCAATTATTAAATGATCATCAATGAATGGTGAAGAAAGAAAGAAATAATAAAGTAATAAAGTAATACAGTGATAAAACATGCAATAATGATACGGATAATGATGATATAATAATAAGAATAATATTATTTATAATACAAATCATAATAGTAGGTAATTATCCCAATGTAGCTTTTTTATAAGTAAATACATTTGTGAAAATGTCCCTCGTTGAAATGTTTAATGTGAAGGTGCGAACAAATTTGACCTTAGCCCTCAATATTATGAAGTCACTTGCATTTCAGTCATTCAAATGTACACATTAATAGTGTAGAATCTCTTACCTGCACTGTAACTACAATACTGGAACATTCTGTAAGCACCTTYGCCCGACAAGGTCTTGTTACGAACGTTGTAGTCACCAGGTTGTTTCTACTAGGGATGTAGTTGRAAAWGGTGGGTAAGAGTGCTRAACGTCCGGTTGAGATGACTGGCGTCTAGCAACGCTAATGCTAACTGCTATAACAGTTCTAGGAAGTATGGGTAACTGCATACTTGGTGTGTCTCTGRAAGTGGCTGTGGCGAATAAAGTGGGTGGATCAACAGCGATGGGTGTAACATCAGCGCTCTGTTATTGGTTAGACGGTTTTGACTGAGCGGTGTTGTTTTTCGTTTCTTACCATGCAACTACCATACCGCCAGTGTTKGGACTTCAGTTTTGAAGCCAGAAGATGAGCGCAATTTGTATTTCACTGCTACAAATAGTTGTACATTTTCAGTGAATATAACTGACAACTTTGAATTTTTTATTAAAAGTACTTATGATGTTGTCACGTCTTCCGCTGAAGTCGGCTCCTCTCCTTGTTCGGGCGACGTTCGGCGGTCGACGTCACCGGCTTTCTAGCCATCGCCACTCCATTTTTCATTGTTCCTTTTTTTTCTTCTTGTTCCCTGCACACCTGGTTTACATTCCCAATCACACTGCATGTATTTATTCCTCTGTTCCCCCCATGTCTTTGTGTGAAATTGTTTTTGTTACGTGTTTCGTGGGTACGCGCCAGGCTGGGTTTTTTCCCGTTGTTCCGTGGTTTCTCCACGAAGGATGTTTATTGTAAAACATTTTGATCATTTTTGTGACGATTTCGCACCTTGCACTTGTACCTTTGGCTGGAGGTTTTTGACGCAGTGGCGTCTGTCTGTTTATTGCCGTGTGCGCCTGTTCACAACTCTCTCCTCTCGCACCTGACTTCTCCACCCGTAGCGCACACCCTGACAGAATTTCACACCACCCATGGAGTCAGCAGGAGCAGGAGTCCCGGTCAGAGGAGTCGAGGAGCGCATCCGGGAACACTCGGCAATGCTGCAACTTCTCGGTGCCACAATGGATCGTGTTGTCCAGACCATGGACCGCTGGGAGAGACAGGAAGTCTCGACCAGCGCAACCGGGGTTACCTCTACCTGTCCCTCCTGGATCCAGTCCCAGTGGGATGCGTCTCTCCCTTCCCAGGGAGTATGATGGGACGGCAGCATGGTGCCAGGGGTATTATTACAGCTGGACCTATACCTGGCCACCGTTCACGCAGCTCCCTCGGGAAGGGTGAGAGTGTCCGCCCTCGTCTCATTCATCTCTGGGAGAGCTCTGGAGTGGGCAAACGTCGTGTGGGGAGAAGGAGACCCGACATTGGACCACTTCAAGGAGTTCACCCGGGGGAACGGCTCTTCCACTTGAGCCAGGGGACGAGGAGCGCGCAGGAGTTCGCCCTGGAATTCCGGACCTTGGCCGCTGGAGCGGGATGGAACGACAGGGCCCTTATCGACCACTACCGATGCAGCCTGCGCGAGGATGTCCGAAGGGAGTTGGCCTGAAGGGATGCCACCATCACTTTTGACCAACTGGTGGATCTGTCCATCTCGTGCACCATCTGTGGCCGCAGAGGGCATACTGCCGGTCGGTGCCGGTCGGCCCCTCTGGGAGTCGAGGCAGCAGGCAGGGCACTCTGGCGTCACCCCAGGTGAGTCTGCACCACTCTCATCCAGAGTCCTCTGTTGTCCACCTGTTTGTACCTGTTTATTTTCCTGAGTTTTCCCCGCATTCCCAGCATAAGGCGCAGGTCGATTCAGGCGCGGCTGGGAATTTTATCGACAGAGCGTTCGCCCTTAGTTTAGGGATCCCCGTTATTCCTGTGGTTGGACCTTTCCTGGTACACGCTGTGGATAGTTGACCATTAGGGTCCGGACTAATCAGGGAAGCCACCATCTCCCTGGCCATGGTGACACAGGGGGGTCACAAGGATAAAATCAGTCTCTTCCTCATTGACTCTCCTGCGTTTCCCGTGGTGCTGCACTTCCCAGGAGTCACGTGTATCCCCTGTCGCAAGCGGAGACGGCGGCTATGGAGACATATGTCTCTGAATCCCTGCGTCAGGGGAACATTCAGTCCTCCACTTCGCACGCCTCCTCGAGTTTCTTTTTTGTGAAGAAAAAGGAGGGAGGTCTGCGCCCGTGCACTGACTATCGAGGTCTCAATCAAATCACGGTGAGGTACAGTTACACGCTACCTCTCATCGCCACGCCGATTGAGTCAATGCACGGGGCGCGCTTCTTCACTAAACAGGATCTCAGGAGAGCGTACAACCTGGTGTGTATCCGGGAGGGAAACAAGTGGAAGACGGCGTTTAGTACCGCCTCAGGGCATTATGAGTACCTCGTCATGCCGTACTGGTTAATGAATGCTCCATCAGTCTTCCAATCCTTTGCAGACAAGATTTTCCGGGACCTGCACGGGCAGGATGTAGTGGTGTATATCGATGACATTCTGATATTCTGCTACACGCGCCGAGCATGTGTCCTTGGTGCGCAGGGTACTTAGACGACTGTTGGAGCATGACCTGTACGTCAAGGCTGAGAAATGCCTGTTCTTCCAGCAGGCCGTCTCCTTCCTAGGGTATCGCATTTCCACAACAGGGGTGGAGATGGAGAGTGACCACATTGCAGCCGTGCGTAATTGGCCGACTCCCACCACGGTAAAGGAGGTGCAGCGATTTTTAGGGTTTGCCCATTACTACCGGAGATTTATCCGGGGTTTTGGCCAGCTGGCGGCTCCCAGTACCTCACTGCTGAAGGGGGGTCCTTTAAGTCTGCAGTGGTCGGTTGAGGCGGACAGGGCTTTTGGGCACCTAAGAGCTCTGTTTACCTTGGCTCCCATGCTGGCCCATCCGGATCCCTCTTTGGCGTTCATAGTGAAGGTGGACGTGTCCGAGGCTGGGATAGGAGCCGTGCTCTCTCAGCGCTCGGGTACACCACCGAAGTTCCGCCCCTGTGCTTTCTTCTCGAAGAAGCTCAGCGCGGCGGAGCGGAACTATGATGTGGGGGACCGGGAGCTGTTGGCTGTGGTTAAGGCTTTGAAGGCGTGGAGACATTGGCTTGAGGGGGCTAAACACCCTTTTCTCATCTGGACTGACCACCGCAACCTGGAGTACATCCGGGCATCGAGGAGACTGAATCCTCGTCAGGCAAGGTGGGCCATGTTCTTTACCCGTTTTGTGTTCACCCTGTCCCTACAGACCAGGTTCCCAGAATACGAAGGCAGACACACTCTCCCGGCTGTATGACACAGAGGAGCGGCCCATGGATCAGACTCCCATACTCCCGGCCTCCTGCCTGGTAGCGCCGGTCGTGTGGGAGCTGGACGCGGACATTGAGCAGGCATTGCGTACAGAGCCCGCTCCCCTCCAGTGTCCCGTCGGGCGTCTGTACGTTCCGTCTGCTGTCCGTGACCAGTTGATCTATTGGGCCCACACGTCACCCTCCTCTGGTCATCCGGGGATTGGTCGGACGGTGCGCTGTCTGACTGGGAAGTATTGGTGGCCCACCTTGGCTAAGGACGTGAGGGTTTATGTTTCCTCCTGCTCGGTGTGCGCCCAGTGCAAGGCTCCTAGGCACCTGCCCAGAGGAAAGTTACAACCCTTACCCATTCCACAACGGCTGTGGTCGCACCTGTCAGTAGATTTCCTGACCGATCTTCCTCCCTCACAGGGTAACACCGCGATCCTGGTTGTTGTGGACCATTTTTCTAAGTCCTGTCATCTCCTCCCGTTGCCTGGTCTCTCTATGGTCCTACAGACTGTGGAGGCCTTGTTCACTCATGTCTTCTGGCACTACGGGGTGTCTGATCGGGGTCCCCAGTTCACGTCGAGGGTCTGGAAGGCATTCATGGAACGTCTGGGGGTCTCGGTCAGCCTTCCCTCAGGTTTTCACCCCAAGAGTAATGGGCAGGTGGAGAGAGTAAACCAGGATGTGGGTAGGTTTCTGAGGTCTTATTGCCAGGACCGGCCGGGGGAGTGGGCAGTGTTTGTGCCCTGGGCAGAGATGGCCCAGAACTCGCTCCGCCACTCCTCCACTAACCTCACCCCCTTCCAGTGTGTATTGGGGTATCAGCCGGTTCTGGCTCCTTGGCATCAGAGTCAGACCGAGGCTCCTGCGGTGGACGACTGGTTCCGGCACGAGGAGGAAACATGGGACGCCGCCCATGTCCACCTTCAGCGCGCCGTGCTGCACCAGAAAGTGGGCACAGACCGTCACCGCAGTGGGTCTGGCTCTTGACCCAAAACCTGCCCCTCCCCCTGCCCTGCCGGAAGCTGGGCCCGCGGTTTGTGGGGCCATTCAATGTCCTGAGGAGAGTGAACGATGTGTGTTACAGGTTACAGCTTCTCCCCGATTACCGTATTAACCCCTCGTTCCATGTGTCTCTCCTCAGGCCAGTGGTGGTTGGTCCGCTCCAGGAATCTGAGGTGCGGGAGGTTCCTCCGCCCCCTCTGGACATCGAGGGGCCCCGGTGTACTCCGTTCGTTCCATCCTGGATTCGAGGCGTCGGGCTGGGGGCCTTCAGTACTTCGTGGAGTGGGAGGGGTATGGTCCGGAGGAGTGGTGCTGGGTTCCGGTGGCGGATGTGTTGGACCCTGAACTGCTGCGGAAGTTCCACCGTCGCCGGCCGGATCGCCCTGCGCCTCGCTCTCCGGGTCGTCCCAGAGGCCGGTGTCGGCGCGCAGCTGGAGCCGCGTGTCAAGGGGGGTTACTGTCACGACTTCTGCCGAAGTTGGCTCCTCTCCTTGTTCGGGCGGCGTTCGGCGGTCGACGTCACCGGCTTTCTAGCCATCGCCGCTCCATTTTTCATTGTTCCATTTGTTTTGTCTTGTTCCCTGCACACCTGGTTTACATTCCCAATCACACTGCATGCATGTATTTATTCCTCTGTTCCCCCCCATGTCTTTGTGTGAAATTGGTTTTTGTTACATGTTTCGTGGGTACGTGCCAGGCTGGGTTTCTTCCCGTTTTTCCGTAGTTTCTCCACGAAGGATGTTTATTGTAAAACATTTTGATCATTTTTGTGACGATTTCGCGCCTTGCCGTACCTTTGGCTGGAGGTTTTTGACGCAGTGGCGTCTGTCTGTTTATTGCCTCTGCCGAAATAAAGTGTGCGCCTGTTCACAACTCTCTGCTCTCCTGCACCTGACTTCTCCACTCGTAACGCACACCCTGACAGATGGGTGTACTGTTGCTTGAATGTGTTGTATGTGTGTGCTTACCTTGACTGTCACCCTGATGTTGGCTACACTAGGTAGCTACTTCCCACGCCGTTGCGGGAGAAAAGTGCTTAGCAAGCGGAAGCTAAGGACCCGGTGTTGTTGCCGTTCATGCCCTTGAGCAGGTTGTATCAAGGTGACATCTAGATAGCTGTGTAGGCTACTATCCCACTTGAAATAAAATAATGGGAGGGCAAAAAATTGCCACATTAGCTACTGCTGGTGACACAGCTGATACGGCTGCCCAGTGGGAAGCACCTCAGGTTGGCAGACACCTCGATACAACAACAGTACATTAGTCATTCGCACTGGCTTATACACTCCTCGTGCATCCCAGTCAGCCACGCAAAACGATCTTTGGCTCCAACAAATCTGCCCAATTTGCTGATTCGCTTTCCATATACCCACTTGTGCTGATCAACCCACTTCTTTCGCCACGTCCACTTTCAGACACACTCCGCATATGCAGTTACCCATGACTCAGTTCGAGCATTAACTACGCTAACAATACAAACAGCGCTAACAATGCTAACAGCGCTAACAGTACTAACAGTGCTAACAATGGTAACAGTGCTAACAATGCTAACACTACTAACAGTGCTAGCGCTAAATTAGCGTAATAGGTGTGAAAACAGTATTCACCAAGGTGCGTTAACAGCGTTAGCATGTGTTTACCCTCCTCTGCATCCCTGATTTACTATACAAAGTACCCAAATGACAAGTTGGGTAAGTCACCTGCTACAGATTTTTATTATTATTATGGTGGTTGTCGCTCTGATGCAAACTGGCACACCATGACGTTAAAGCACAAAAGGATCCAGCTGACGGTACTGTCTCTGTGTACTTGTCCGATGTCTGTACGTGATGACAGTGGGTGTCTGTATCTCCCMTKATCCTCCTGTGTGTATGTGTCTTTGTGTGTGAGCGAGTGTTTGTGTGTGCATACATTTTGCATACAAATATGTGTGTGCACGTGTGTTTTTGTGTGTATGCGMGCKTGTGTGTTTGTCTGTAAGCGTGTCTGCAAATGTCTCCATCCATGACCCCCAAAGCATGTAGCAGTGAGGAAAGACAGAAAAAAAGAGACAAGACTCACTCCTACAGTATGAGACTCACTCCTATGTTCCCTGGATGTCCCCCTGGTCTAACAAACGGATGTCCTGTCACATGTGCAACAGTATGGCTGGCAGTCCAGTGAGTCACTTTTCCTTGGTTACAGTCACACAAGATAACCATCAGTCTGGATTATTCTCTGAACCCTGCTCTGTGCCCTTTGACCTTTGACTTTGAGTGACTTGAAAGCTACACAGAGAGATTTCTGCATCACAGTCTCAAACACACTATAGCCCCCTACTCTAAAGAGGGGTTATCATTGGTTATCAAATACCAACTACTGGGTGTGCAGGCTTTTGCTCCAGCTCCAGCCTAATGCAGTCTGGACGACAATAAGTGTCATCGGGTGTGTTCGTGCTGGAACAAAGGTGTGCACATCCCAGTAGCTCTCGAGTTTCCTCCTTCTTTTCGGCGCCCTTACACTAAGATTTTATTTATAAATGCCAGGATTTTTTCAATTTCGGTGAGTCTCTTATGACATTCAAATGTTCCATCGTGGAGATAAAAAAACTATTAGTGTGAGAAATATGGCAAAAACTCCACCTGTAGCCAAAGGAATAGGTTGATTTGAGATTTTATCAATGTGCTCATCTATTCATGTCTAAGAGGAGCATATCAAGAAGTGTCTAGGTRTTTGTTTAGGGAACTATGCGAGAGAGRCTACCCAGGCTRTTTTTATGAGAGAGGACYGCCCATAGAGCACCATGGATTSCTTCACCAGAGACAGACCTCGAGGGGTTAMCCACACTAAGGACAGAGGGCCAAACCTGTGGCCCCTGGCTACAGTTTGGACACCTTATAGTTCCAACGTTGGCCCACTAAAGCACACTATTAYCCTTTTCACACTACTGAGACAAACATAGCCAAGTCAAGCCAAGCTGTATCACACTGGCCTGGTTCCTCATCTACTGTAGTTGCTGGAATGAAAAAAGGACAATGTGAAAATAAAATATCCAGTCCAGCACAGTATGGTTTGGGTCGGCCCTGTAGTGTGAATCATCAGTCAGTCAACAGTCTCCTGGACGTTTTCTTACTTTCTAATCGTTGTCTGGGATCTGTGTTCGTAATTCTGTACTTGGACAAAGGTGTGAATGAAGGAGTCATCATGGATAGCAAAAAAACTAAGACGATTCAGCATGGCTAGGGGTCAAATATAGGGGGACTGTGACACGGATCATGGATCGTCAAAGCTTAGGGACTGAACTCTGAAAYGACGAGTGAGAAGTTCAGCTCGTCTAGTCTTTCGCAGTCACCAAGAACACACRTTGATTGACCTTGACAAAGATGGCGGTGGAGTGGAGAGGGCGGAATCTGTTCTTCTCTATGCACACCAATGACGACACAGGAAGCCTCTCCACGCGCAGCAACAACAGTGAAATGAATAATCAAACGATCAACATCTCCGATGTCACTATGTGATATGTTGTCAAAGATGCATTCATGTTTTTTTTGTATGTAATACTGCGTATGTATACAACGGGTGGGTCTAATCCTGAAAGATGATTGGTTAAAACCGCACTCCAGCCGGTGTCTATTCCAMAAGTTACTTAGTATGTATGTACYTCCCTCCCTGGGATATTCCTTATCATGGGAAGCCAGGCTTGAAGTTCTGATGTAACAACGGGAGACATTTCTTCTCTTGTCCAGGTGATCTGGTGGTTTATTTTCACTCAGATTCTCTCGATCTCTGCCTTTTATTTTGATATGTTATCGGTCAAGCGAACTTGACTTTGTTCATCATGTGACAAAAAAAGTATGCATCTTAACATTCTAATAAAGAATTGCATGTGTAAAGATTGTCATATATACGCATATGTAACTAACATTGTAACTTACATTGATCAATGCCAATTTCTTTATGGTTGATATCATTGACATKGTATCATCAATCAAATCTGTTACAGCTATCATCGCTGCTGTTTACTCGTTGGTTTGTAATTTACTGTTTGTAAGAAGAAAAAAAAGGGATAATTCAGGGTAACTTGCTCAATTTTATGCTTTACTCGGTTCTGCCGTTGCTTTAAAACCTTTAYCGTCATAGATATTGACATTGTCTTCCTTTAATGACATTAATGGAATGGGGAGACAGGGTGGAGGGGGAGGACTATTGTTACAGCATCCCTGTGTACTCACTGACATMCTGTACTGTCTATTTCTATGTGGAACATACGGTGTGATTGCCATSCTGTGGTGAATTTGTGGAACTACTTCTCAAAATAAACTGAACTCGTTTTGAGTGGCTTACTGTGTACGTTTTTGGACAGAAGAGTGATTTAAATGGCACATTTGTCCCAAAAAAGATTTCCATACCACATGTGTAGAGATGTTGTCACCTTTTATTCTTTGATAAGTCATGCATTTTGTGACAACCTATAGCAAGCCCTCGCAAGCATTTATTTTAAAACAAATTTAAATCATTCTACGAAGTTACAATGAACATGTCATTATAATGRGACTATATCGATTTATATTAAATGTTGAAACATACTGATGATTAAACGTACAGTATTGTCAAAAAGCATAATCTCAATGAAGTAATACTGCTAATATTATTGCAAATGTCCTTTCCTTTGCAAACATGGCTTTTTCTATATGCATGCTACTATCGCTCCCTCTCTCTTCCTCCTCCTCTCACGGCTCGGTCACTCGGCCCACGAACAGTGGGGCCTTGGCCTGGTCGCTCCACAGTATCATCAGGAAGGGCCTGAGGGCTGAGAAGGAAGAGAAGGAGCGGGAGAAAGAGAGGGAAGTGGCCGCACCAGCCTCCACACCTTGCTCCGTCAGGGAGAGGAAGGCCCGGTGGCGGGCGTCCGTCAGGAGCAACTCGTTGTCGGGGTAGAGGCCACACAGGTTGGCGCTGTCGAACAGCTCCGACAAACCTAARGGAAGAAAGAGGTGGGTGATTAAGAGGAGGGGGATATGGAGAAGGAGAGCCAAGAGGGCCAGAAGGAAAAAGAGAAGGATAGAGGGAGATCGAAGAAAGGAAGGGAGAGAAGTGAGAGAGGCAAATCAAGAAAAGACAGAGTTATATCATAGATTGGAATTTGTTTTGTTGGTTTAGGTTGACTTAGAACGACCTGGGGAAATCCATTCCTGCATCTGGTCKTGCACATTTTTGTAGTAGCCAAGCACAAACATCTAGTTCAACCAATCAATTGCTTGGTGATGAATTGAATCAGGTGGCTCCAACAAAAGGCACAGTCTGTAATTTCAACAGTCAGGCAGCAGGTAGGCTAAAAGACAGACAGATAGACATGACATGCATACAAACAGACAGACAGACAGACCTATCTTCCTGAGCAGGGTGTTCATCTCGGTCCGAACGTCCAGTTTGATTTTGGGCAGAGTGACCTCGGTGGCCTGGGGAGACACCTGATTCATCTGCTCCACCATCTGGCTCACTGCCTTGTCCGTCATCTTCCCCTCCACCAATTGCAGGTCAGAGAGCTTGGCAGAGGGCGGGAGCAGGATRAACAGGCTACTTTCACCAGAGAGAGGGAACATCGCCACCTATGGGTGATAGACAAGGTCAGAATGTTATGTAGATTGTGTGTGTGACTGCTTATAGTGTATCTATGCATGTAGGTGTGGGTGTGTGTAATCAAAATGGTTACCTGTGCCTTCACTGCCGGGATGTATTGCATAGCCAATTTGTATTTGGCACTGTAGAGGACAGGCACCYTCACAGTATCACCATTCAGTTTCACAAATGGAGACTTCTTGGATTTTGCATCAAATTTCATCTTCCATTGACCTAAAACAGATATGTTTTTAATCCACAAACTCCATATCCGCTAAAATAGACTATATCATATCAGATAGATAGAGCATCGGTGCTTACCAAGAGCTTACTTTGATCACACACACACCACACACACACACACACACAGACACACAGACACACACACACACAATACTGACCATTGAAATACACAGCATTGAGGAGTACCAGTTCGGTGTGGGCAGGAACAGAGTCGACCAGCTCGTTGATTTTATTATTTGTCTGCTTCGCCACCCAACTGTTGATCATTTCCACGTTTACCTCACTACTATTGGTCAATTTGACTGGATCTGCACCGTAGAACTGCATGGATTGGTTGGTAAAGGACTCACTCAACTTCATGTCTGAGGTGGGAGAGAGAGGGAATGTCCGAGAGGTGGACAGACAGACAGTGAGTTAAGGGGTGTCGGCGACTCATGATTAAATTGACAATAWAYGACGARAATTCGAAATTATAGCTGGAGAATAAGTTAGAATTATCATGAGTACTAATTGTGCTCTGGTAGTACTGGGGTTGTAATAGATCTGAGAGGCCATCTTCAGTGTGTCCTGAAGTTTCAGCTTCAGTTTCTTCATCTCGGAATGAACGCAGAAGAAGTCGTGAGACAGACAGAGAGCTGTCTCCATGTCTCTCCTTGTCTTGCCACGAGCACCTAATGAGAGAGAGAGAGAGAGAGAGAGAGAGAGAGAGAGTGTATGTATTTTACTTGGCTCCCCATGAGTCTATTATTCACACAGTAGGAGTTTATATCAAGAATGTTGCTTTATTAAAAAAAAATGAAAAAAAAAAGAGATCTAGAGTATGAGTGCACTTGGACAACCCCTCCCCATGTTCCCTTTTAAAGAAACCCCACCCTCTCTTACCTAGTAACAGGTGGGTTAACACCCCGCTGATACTGATTGGAGAGAAGAGTAGGTTTTTCATGGGCTGCGATTGGCTGAGGTGGGCATAAAGCTTCATGGAGAACTCATTGAGGGATTCYTTTAGCATGGCCTCCCACGACCTGCTGGTCTCGTCTTGACACGATTCCCAGGGGGTCATGAACCCAACGCAGGAGTAAGGAAGAACGGTGGGCGCAGCTAAAAGAAATGGCAAACTAATWTTATAATTTCAACAAATCAAGAGCGTAACAGTGTCTTGAACATTGCAGGTGAGAGTCTAACATTTGGGAATTATGGCTATTCGGGACCAATTGATGTTACATTTCTGAATTACACCAATTTAACAAACGTGTGTGYATACACAGGCAAAAGTTTGAGCGTGTAATAGAAGTAGGTTAGCTAAACGTACCTTCCACAATTAGCTCAATTGTATTAAAGTTGCTGCTGTCTCTGCCCTCCTCAGCTGTCTCACAGTAGTACATGCCGGCATCYTCCATTTTGACCCCATTAAGTGTGATTGTCATATCTTTTTCAAAGGGGCCAAAAAGCCATTCTAGTCTGTCACCATCCACCATTTCTCCAGTCTCTGCGGGATTCAGCTGCTTCCGTGTGCSGTTCATTACTTTATCATATCTGTACCAATGGATCTGGTATTTGCTGGATGGTGGGCGTTCACAAGGTAAATTCACAGTGGACCCTTCGTTTACCTTGAGAATGTAGCTGCTGGACACTGGAGGGATAGAGACCAAGATGAAAGACAGCAAAACAGTAGAGTTGATTTCTGGAGCCAACCTCAAAATGCATGCAATGTTTGCTGACCTGCAGAGTTTGCTAAATTGCACCAACAAAAAAATCGCCCCATATTTCACCAGTTTTTAACAATTACAATCTATGAATAGAGTTCTGGGGCTGTATGTTGAAATCAACTGAATGCCTTATTCGTTGTGATCTAAACCCTCTGCTCAAGTTGTCGTCCTTTTTCTCTCCTCAACATGGACTCAAAGATTCMTTCCTGGATTGAGTTTAACTTGTAACATGATTTTTTTATAAAGTTGGRTGTAAAAACCACAAGCAGAGTGTCTATTTTAAGAAAGGCCTACATCACGTCACAGGCAGTTGTGATGAAAATAGGAGGTGGCAGYATGTGTCCTTACCATCAACCTGGACTATGTGCACTTTTTGCCACTCCATATCATTCTGCTTGATCACACATTCATATTCCCCCTCGTTGGCTACACTGACRGGAGAGATTTCCAGAAAGAAGCCATCCGGGGAGAGCTTGAGTTGCTCTGAGGATTCTGGGTAGTCTGGAACCAGGGAGTCATTGTATTTCCAGGTGATCTTAGCCCCAGCAAAGCTTTGTTGTTTTTGTCCAGGGAGACATGGGAAGACCAGGGTGGAGCCAGGTACACCAAGCAGGACTCCAACGGAGGAAGAGAAAAGCTGGATCGAGAGACAGATGGACAACCAAACAAGAAGGTGGAGGCTGTAAGGTACATGAGGTGTCTCAGTGCTACATTAGCATTTGTCCTAAAAAAAAACAGATTAATATTACAATTCAAAACGGGCCAGTTTTCCCAGAACCAGATTCACGCTTACACTCCTGGGCCCRTTTTCAAAAAGTGTCTTAGAGAAGGACTGCTGATCTAGCAACAGGTCTGCCCTGTCCATATGATCATATTCATTATGATCTGAAAGCTAAAGCCGAACAGCAATCCTACTCTTTGTAAATACAGGCAACGGACCCGGGACTAAAAAGCATTTAACAGAGATTCTCCATTTAGCATGMTTTTCAGACCAAGAGTGTGTTTAATCATTCTCCAGGAAACTGTCTCTTTGTGTTTACCTCAAAGACGAGCAGGAGGGAGACACACGATATGACTGAAATCCTCATCTAGGGAAGATGAAGAAAGATAGAGGGGGAGAGAAGAGGTAGGAAGGGATAGCGTGTAGTGGGTAAAGGGGCAGTGGGAATGGAAAAAATCAATAGAACACAGAAGCAAGCTTAGTTTGGCACATATTCATGCATTCTTTCCTAATCCGGTGGGCCATTGACCCATGCCTTACTTCTCAGTGCAACAAGCAAAGTATCAGRCATATCATTTGCAGTTATAACAACATMGACAAACAATATCAGAAATATTMTTTCTAGAGTACCTAACCATGATATCCTTATGACAGTAGGCCTATCATGATTGAGTCATCGGTAGATCTTTAGAAAGGCATCTAAAAAGTGTACTCACACTGCAGGTCACTTGCAAATACTACAGCATCAGAAATTGTCTGAGGATGATATATTTTCTCTACTGGGAAAAAAAGGGTTCACGTCCTACTGCGTGTGTTCATCTACTGCTTGTATTCAGTATGTGTGTCCTTCCCTTCCCTGCTCTCTCCAAAACGAATGACTTATCTGTTTATTGTTTGATCAGTGGTCTTGTGTGTTTGCACTTTGTACGGGTTGATTTACCGAAAATCACATGGCTATTTGGCAAAAGCTCCCATACACACTGAACAAAAATATAAACGCATGTTTCACGAGCTGAAATAAAAGAAAATKAAATGTTTCATACGCAGAGGCTTATTTCTCTCAAATGTTGTGTAGAAATGTGTTTACATCCCTGTTAGTGAGCATTTCTCCTTTGCCAAGATAATCCATCCACCTGACAGGTGTGGCATATCAAGAAGCTGATTAAACAGCATGATCTTTACACAGGTGCACCTTGTGCTGGGGATAATAAAAGGACACTCTAAAATGTGCAGTTCTGTGACACAACACAATGCACAGTGTCAAGTTTTGATGTCCCCAGAGCTGTTGCCAGAATTTTTTTGCATTTCTCTTTCTTAAGCCACCTCCAATATTATTTAAAAGAATTTTGGCAGTATGTCCAACTGGCTCAACCGCAGACCACGTACAGTTAAAGTCGGAAGTTTCACATACACTTAGGTTGAGTCATTAAAAGAGTTTTTCAACCACTCCCAAAATTTCTTGTTAACAAACTATAGTTTTGTCAAGTCGGTTAGGACATCTACTTTGTGCATGACACAAGTAATTTTACCAGAAATTGATTACAGACAGATTATTTCACTTATAATTCACTGCATCACAATTCCAGTGGGTCAGAAGTGTACATACACTAAGTTGACTGTGCCTTTAAACAGCTTGGAAAATTCCAGAAAATTAGTTCATGGCTTTAGAAGCTTCTGATTGACTCAAATGTTGTCATTAGCCTATTGAGGTGTACCTGTGGATGTATTTCTAGGCCTACCTTCAAACTAAGTGCCTCTTTGCTTGACATCATGGGAAAATAAATTAGCCAAGACTTAAGACAAAAAATTGCAGACCTCCGCAAGTCTGGTTCATCTTTGGGAGCAAGCCCACATTCATCTGTAAAAACAATAGTACGCAAGTATAAACACCATGGGACCACGCAGCCATCATACCACTCTGGAAGGAGACGCGTTCTGTTCCCTAGAGATTAACGTGCTTTTGTTCGAAAGTGCAATTCAATCCCAGAACAACAGCAAAGGACCTTGTGAAGATTCTGGAGGAAACAGGTACAAAGTATCTATATCCACAGTAAAACGAGTCCTTTATCGACATAATCTGAAAGGCCGCTCAGCAAGGAAGAAGCCACTGCTCCAAAACCGCCATAAAAAGCCAGATTCCGGTTTGCTACTGCACATGGGGACAAGATCATACTTTTTGGAGAAATGTCCTCTGGTCTGATGAAACAAAAATAGAACTGTTTGGCTATAATGACCATCGTTATGTTTGGAGGAAAAGGGGGATGCTTGCAAGCCGAAGAACACCATCCCAACAGTGAAGCACGGGGTGGCAGCATCATGTTTTGGGGGTGCTTTGCTGCAGGAGGGACTGGTGCACTTCACAAAATAGATGGCATCATGAGGCAGGAAAATTATGTGGATATATTGAAGCAACATATCAAGACATCAGTCAGGAAGTTAATGCTTGGTCGCAATGGGTCTTCAAATGGACAATGACCCAAGCATACTTCAAAGTTGTGGCAAAATGGCTTAAGGACAACAAAGCCAATGTATTGGGAGTGGCCATCACAAAGCCCTGACCTCAAATCTTGTAGAAAATTTATGGGCAAAACTGAAAAAGCGTGTGCGAGCAAGGAGGCTACAAACCTGACTCGTTACACCAGCTCTGTCAGGAGGAATGGGACAAAATTACCCAACTTATTGTGGGACGCTTGTGGAAGGCAACCCAAAACGTTTGACCCAAGTTAAACAATTTAAAGGCCATGCTACCATACTAATTGAGTGTATGTAAACTTATGACCCACTGGGAATGTGATGAACGAAA